>NC_051085.1:56058515-56243515 GCF_004664715.2 Peromyscus leucopus
GTGGTCAGCCACCTCAGACCCCTGCTGCCATGACTTACCTGTCTTGGTGGACTGTACCCTGGGACCATGAGGCAAGCACAAACTATTAAGCCACTTTTGTCAGGTTATTTATCACAGCAACAGGAAAAGTAACCAAGACATACAGAAATATACAAACTTGTGTACATATATTCAGAATACCTACAAAATATCCCAAAGGACCAGAAACAAGAGTAGCCTCCAGGGAGTGGCTGAGGGATAAAGATAAAACAGCTTTTCATGCTTCCCTCCTGCCAGCAATTATGGAACTATTGCCCATAATTTTAGTTATTTTTACATAAGTAACAGATTAGGTAACACATTTATAAATCTTAACTTGAAAAGATAACAAAAGCATATAAATATTTGTGTGTAAACATATTATACATGTATCAGTCCATTTTTGACATGTAGTATATATCAGCCCATGATTTTTGACATGTAATTTTTTGACATGATGCTCCCTTCAGAAGTATCCAATTTGTACTAATAAAGTAATTATTTAGTGCCCCATGGGTGTGTCCACCCTGAGACTGACTGGTGGGCTGCATGCACCCCAGGCTGTGAACACTGTGCAAACAATGCAGCATGTCTGCAGGTGACAATGCCATGCAGCGGTTTCAAATCACTGGACAACACTGCAGTCGCTCCTGGAGTAATGTCTAGTCCCTTCATTTAGAGTGGCGAGCTTCATTTTCCTAGTAACCAGGAATGCCTTTTTTGTACCTACTTGCTTGGCTAAAATTTGCAGTTTCATGTTGACTAGAAGTGATGAATAGACATCTTTGCCTTAGTCCTATTGGAGGACAAATTTTTAGTCTTCTACCACTGAATATGATGTTGGCTATGGGATTTTAATACAATGATTTTTAATGTTCTAATAATTCCAGTTATTGTTTTATTCAGTATTTTTATCATGCAAGGGTAAATTTTGACGAAAATTATTTTTCTTATCAATGGATACTACTTCGTTGTATGTACTACTACATTGGTAGACTTTTATATGATGACCTATCTTTGCATTCAGGAAAACTTGGTCACAGTGTATAATTCTTTGAATTGAATACTGATGCTAATGCTTTTTCTAGGGTGTTTGTTTTTTGCATTAATATTCATAAGGGCTATTAGTTTTCTTTTTTAGTTTAATTACATTTATTAATTTATTTACCATCAGGTGGTAGTGTATGCTCTGGTAGATACATGAAAAAGTAACTAAGACACATATAAACTTGTGTACATATATTTGTATACTATTCTAACTTCACTGAGGTATATGGACTTTGGAACTGGTTAATTTCAGTACATGATATTTTTTTTGTTTTTTGTTTTTTTGTTTTTTTGTTTTTCGAGACAGGGTTTCTCTGTGTAGCTTTGCGCCTTTCCTGGAGCTCACTTGGTAGCCCAGGCTGGCCTCGAACTCACAGAGATCTGCCTGGCTCTGCCTCCCGAGTGCTGGGATTAAAGGCGTGCGCCACCACCGCCCGGCTGAGTACATGATATTTTTATTTGCAAGTTTTTATAATAAAATTTGCTGAAAGTTAAAAAAAAAATTCTAGGGTTGGAGATCATACCTAGGGCCTCATGCATGGTAGAAAGATGTTCTTCAAGAGTCAGATCCAGAAGTGTCCATTTTTTTGACAGACATATTACTGAAATTTCCCACTATAATGTTAGTATATTGATCCTTTAAACCTATACATTTTCCTCTCATATATTTTGATGCCGTATCACTAGTTGTATATTTGCAAGAACTGATATATTTTCCCAGGCAACTGGCCCCATCCTCATTATGCAATGCCTCACTTCATTACTGGTGACTTTACTTGCTTTGATTTTTGCTCTGTCTGAAGTCTATTACTACTCCTACTTAATTTTGATATTAGTGTGTCTTTCTCCACCCATCTCCTTTTATGAATGTGTATTTTAAGTGACCTTATTGTTGTAAGGTTTAAACTAACACTAACACAATTGAGCCTTAGTTTAATCCACTCTAACAACTTCTGTTTTTAAACTGCTGTACTCAGACTAATGACATTCAGAGTGATTATTGGTATGACTGGATTAATATCTATCATATTTGTTACTCTTTTCTATTTGATGCCCTTGTTCTTTGTTTTCTTGCCTTCCATTCTGTTCTACTGTAATTTAAACTGAGCATTTAATATGATTCCTCTTCTCTAATTTCTTAGCGTATTACTTATTTTTCCTCCACCTCTTCTACTTCCTCTCTTAACCCTAAAGTTTGGAAATAAGCATTTGCAGCTAATCCAAACCCACTTTCAACTAACACTGTGACACTTCATGGATAGCATCAATTAAAATAACGAAATAACTCAAATTCTTTCCTCCTGTTCTTTTTGTCATGCTGTCATTCATCTTACCTATAACACATACACATAACATACTTTCATATATAACACATACACTTAACATGCATTCATATGCAAACATAATTTTATGTCTTTCCTGTTATTTTTAACAAATCATTATCTGTTAGAATAAAAAGAGAAACATTAACGATTTTTTAATTAACCTTTATTTAGTCTTTCTTTGATGCTTTTTTATGTAGATTCAAATTTCTGTCACTTTTTTTATTAAAAAAATTAACATTTTGTGTAAGGCAGATTTATTGGAGATACAATTCTTCCATTATTTTGTCTAAAAACATTTTTTCCTCATTTGAGAGTAGTTTTGGAGGGTATAAAATCCCAAGATGTTGGGGCTGAAGAGATGGCTCAGTGGCTAAGAGCACTGGCAGCTCTTCCAGAAGACCTGGGTTCAATTCCCAGCAACCACATGGCAGTTCACAACTGTCTGTAACTCCAGTTCCAGGGGATTGGACACCCTCACACACCCTCATTGGCAAAATGCCAATGCATATAAAATAAATAAATATCCTAAGTTGTCACTTTTCTTCTCTGAATACTTTTACTTCACTCTATTCATTATTTTTGAGAATATGAATGTAATTTTCTCTTATAGGTAGTATGTTTTGTCTTCGGGCTTCTTTTTGGATTTTCTTCATCTTTAATTTCTGTAGCTTGAGACTATATGCCTACATATAAATTTTGTTTTGGCTTGTTTTCTGCTGTGTTTTCTGACTTTCCTGGCACTGTGGAATAGCCTCTAATTCATAGGTCTTATAATATTTCTTATAATCCATTCTCTATCTGGGATTTCCATTATGAATAATTTACAACTTCTATAACTGCCTCAAAGTTTTCAAACATTCTCCTCTTCTTTTTCAGTCTGTGTTCTTTTTTTCATTTGTTCTGGATATTTCTATTGATACTTTTATTCCTGTAATGTATGGTTCTTGCTTGCTCTCTTTGGGGTGTTTACCATTCAGTATGCCTTATAATTTTTTCTTGCTAGCCAGACCAACTTATGGTGTCAGAACCATAAGTTTTACAGAATGTAAAAGCTCTCCAGTAATGGTTGTAATGCATGTGAGAAAAAGATGTAGTTTAGATATTTTTAAAAAGTTTTTCAAGACAAGGTTTCTCTGTGTAACAGTCCTGGCTGTCCTGGAACTCACTTTGTAGACCAGGCTGGCCTCCTCAAACTCAGAGATCTGCCTGCCTCTGCCTCTCCAGTTGCTGGGATTAAAGGCATGCACTACCACCACCTACCTGTAATCTAGATCTTCTGATTAGGTCTCAGGTCTTCAATGGGTCTGTGCCTCTGGACTGTGAATTTCTAAAATGTTTCTCAAATATTTCATGCCCCGCCTTCTCTCTTCCCTAAGAACAGAAAAGCTAGAAAGGGCTGGAGTTGGCTCCCTTTTGATAGTCACACTTTGCAAAACATCAATAGCTTAGGTCTAGTTTACTAATTTCTCAAGAGGGCAGATTTTGTGAAGAACGAAGTGCTCTGATATATTTAAACACACACACAATATCTATATTAAGAGTGTCTTAATATATATTTTAAGAATGTCTAAACTTCAAAATGGAAGTAAGAAAATATGCTGCATTAGGGGAGAGGAAACAAAAAGCTATGGATGGAAATTAATAAAGACCAGATTTGATCAGGGGACACTGTGGTGGTATTGCATTCCCCAAAATATTGTGTACCTTAATAAACTTATCTGGGGTCAGAGAACAGAAAAGCTGCTAGTTAGGCAGTGATAGCACACGCCTTTAATCCTAGCATTCCAGAGGTAGAAATCCATCTGCGATCTCTGTGAGTTCAAGGCCACATTGGAAAGAGCCAGGCATGGTGACTCACGCCTTTAATCCCAGGAAGCCAGCCTTTAATCCTAGGGAGTGATGGCAGAAAGCAGAAAGGTATATAAGGCGTGAGGACCAGAAACTAGAAGTGTTTGGCTGGTTCAGCATTTGGCTGGTTAAGCATTCAGGCGTTTAAGCAGCAATTCAGCTGAGAGCCATTGGGATGAGGACACAGAAGCATCCAGTCTGAGGAAACAGGACCAGCGGAGGAATTGGCAAGGTGAGATGGCTGTGGCTTGTTCTGTCTCTCTGATCTACCAGAATTGACCACAATAACTGGCCTCAGGTTTGATTTTATTAATAAGAACTTTTAAGATTCCTGCTACAGGACACCTCCTGAAAATCTTGGCTACAGAGATAAAGAATCAAAAGAAAAACTACAAGACAGGTCATGTATATGCTGATCCCTCGACATGGGAACAGCTCTGAGACTGGATAAGACATGATAAATCTTGTTGGCTACAGAGTCCTCATGACTTACTATTACATGCCATCCTTTCATATGGCATGGATAGAGGTTTGGTTATTCAGTCCAAATGGGCTTATAAAGATAACAGATGTCTTTTACCTGCTCAAACATAGAATAAAAAAATCATCTTTAGCTGACTTGTGCACACTACAATTCTATACTTGTGTTAATACAGATATTATGTTACCTTTAAAAGTTTGTGTGTTTTTAGAAAAAAAAAAAGACCAGAAACACCAATGAGAACAAGTAGCCCAGGTGATCAAGTCTCTCAGAATGCCTCTGTTGCAATTTCCTCAAAATTCTGTATCCAAAACAACTTCAAAGCTGCTGGCTGAAATGGTCCAGCTTCACAGACTATCCAGCCCAGAGTTCAAAAGCTCTAAATTTTCTATCACACAGAGACTAAGCAAAAAATAATACAGCCAGCTCTCCCAGGACTTGACCATTGTTCCAACCTTCTCAGGGTCCCCTAGAGATGCTGTCACCCCCAGACAGCAGGAAGCAGTCTAGAGAACACAACGGCCACGTTCCCAAGAGGTGGAGTGGATGGTTTTTGGTCATTCAATGGATTATGGATGCTTATTATCATTTAGGAGTGTGGGTTACAAGTTGTTGATCATAATCAGGGAGAAAGCTGAACAAAGGAGATTAGATTCAGGGATCTCATTCTGAAAAGTGGGATATAGAAATGATAGGATAAAAGGGTATATTGTTGAATCTACTTTTAGACTAAAAAGCAACTATTAATTTCAAACATTTTACATTAATATGGATTTTTGTATATTGATGCAAATTTAAGGTTTTTTTGTTATACTGCATGTTTCTACTCTTGTTTAAGGTACCTATGCAGCTCATTTTAAAATACAATGTACAATTAAGAAATACAGGTTAGTAGTTAGTTATCTATAATAATCAAACTTGTAGTCATGTCAGGTATATTTTCAAGGTCAAATAGAAACATATTTTAGAAACTGCCCTTACCTCAACTGCTGACAGTATAATGTCCAAACTGGACAAGCAAGACACAAAAGAAAGTGACTGCTGAACTTTGCCAAGACAAGGTAAGACAGTCCTTCAAAATTCCTGCTGCACAGAAAATTCTGTCAGATATTCTAGTCCTGTAGACTGAAGATAGTTGCCTCAAGGTTGTAGAAGAAACTTGGGTGACTGTCCAGGCAGCCAGCTGTCTCTGTCATTTCTATAGTTTTTGGAAGCTGATTGCTCTGCATTTCTTGTTTACTTAGGTAATATTATATCCTTCTTGGGTCTTTGATGAGTTGAAAACTAGATAGTTATGGTTACAGTTTTCCTTGTTACCAAATTCAGAAAAGAATCTTACATAAGAGATGTAAAGTGCATAAGGTTGAGAGACATAAAAGCTTAAGTTGTTTATCTAAAACTATGATAGAAAGTGGTTTAATGGTATAAAACTTTGGACTCACTAAGATAGGATAGATAATACAAAAATTTTTCCAAATTTGCCAAATACAAGTGAACTGGACATTGTGAATGTAATTCTTACTTGATAATAGTTCTTATTGTATATAATTTTACTGTATTAGAGCTAAAACCTTTCCTTTTTATTTAGACAAAAAGGGAGAACTGTTGTGGGATATTTGTACACTGTGTGAAGATGTACTGCTGTGACTGGTGTAATAAAAAGCTGAACAGCCAATAGCTAGGCAGGAGGTATAAGCAGGACTTCCAGGTAGAGAGAGAAACTGGGAGGAGGAATCTAGGCATGCGATTTTGCCAGCAGACTTGGAGGCAAGCCAGATGTGTGTACTAAGAAAAGGTGACAGCACCATGTGGCAGAACACAGATTAAAAAAATAGAAGTTAATTAAGTTATAAGAGCTAGTTGGGAAAAAGTCTAAGCTAAGGCCAAGCTTTCATAATAAGTCCCCAGGTCATTCATTATTTGTGGGCTGGCAGTCCAAAGTTAGTCCAACAAGAAAGCTTGCTACACACATTATATATATATATATATATATATATATATATATATATATATATATATATAAAACCACACACATATTATATATATATATGTGTATATGTATATATTCACATGTGTGCACACGCATGTACACAGAGAGGGGACTCTAGCAATTCATCAGTTACATTTCAGGTTTTCCTATCCTACCACTGAAAGCTTGAACTTTGGTATAGAGTCTCTCTACCAACTGCCACAACTTCTGTGGTAGCAATTTGTTCTATAATCACTTTTCTAATGTATTTAAAACTGATTTTTGGTTTGCAACTTTTTACCTGTTATTTAAAATGTAGGTCTTCAACTTCCTTACATCAAGGACTTGGAATTGTTTCTGAAGTACATCTTAGCTGTGTATAGTATTCTAGGTCTACTTTTCTTCCAGTAGAGATGCTGCTGCTTCAGTGTTTTCTGATTTAGGTTTCTGAGAAGACTGCTATTTTCATAGAAACGTTTACATCACTGGTTTCAAGCACGTGTTGGCAGGATTTCCTGTTTCTTGTGCCTGGAATTCCCTGAGATTCTTTGGTTTATGGGTTTCGCTCTCATATTTGTTGCTTTTCATCTAGAATTTCAAGCATTATTTGTTACCCTTCCTTTTTTCTTTAGGGACTCTAATAACAAGACTACTGAGGCACTTCACTGACATTGAACACCTTTTCAGAACTTTCCCCTCATGCTTCTAAGTTTACTAGTCTTCTTTTTGTGAGATTTAATCTGTTAATTCCATTCACTGCACATGACCTGACATTGTGTTTGTTTTTGGAAGGCTAACTCAACCTTTCTCTTAAGACGTGACAACTACCTTCTTTTTCACTACATGCACTCAAGGAACACACTATTAATACACTGTAACACTAAGTGTTTTCAAGATTGCATGATTCTTCTGGGAATCAGACATGTAGAGCTTCAAATTAACCCTTAGTGAACACACTACTGTGAAAACTGCATTTCTGACATTTCTTATTTATGTATAATACTCATCAATTGATGTAGCATACTGTGGTGGTTTTGTGTTCCCCAAAATATTGTGCACCCTAATAAACTTATCTGGGGTCAGAGAACAGAACAGCCACTAGATACAGAGGCTAGAAAATGGTGGCACTCACACCTTTAATCCTAGCATTCCAGAGGCAGAGATCTACCTGGATCTCTGTGTGTTCAAGGATACAGCCAAACATGGTGGCTCATGCCTTTAATCCCAGGGAGTGATGGCAGAAAGCAGAAAGGTATATAAGGCGTGAAGACCAGAAACTAGAAGCTTTTGGCTGGTTAAGCATTCAGGCTTTCGAGAAGCAGTTCAGCTGAGAGCCATTTGGATGAGGACTCAGAGGCTTCCAGTCTGAGGAAACAGGATCAGCTGAGGAACTGGCGAGGTGAGGTAGCTGTGGCTTGTTCTGCTTCTCTGATCTTCCAGGGTTCACCCCAATACCTGGCTCAGGTTTGTTTTTATTAATAAGAACTTTTAAGATTCATGCTACAGCATACTCTTATTAAAACTACTTTTTTCTTTCAGCTGATATGAAACCTTAATCATCTTTTTAAATGCCACCAAATTTGTTATCAATACAAGCTACTGGCTAGCATTTATCTACATGGACCTAGAATAAACTGAGCTTCCTCATGTCATTATTCCAATGAGATATTTAATTATTTAGCAAAAGTGCTATTTATTTGCTAATGTTTATGATTTTCAAATACATGTGCTTAAGGGAGATTGATAAAGTTGTCAACTTTTAGTAATCTGCCTAAGTTTTTGTAATCTTTGACTGCAAAGACCTAACTCCTGCTAAGCAAAAATGCAATGTACTGGAAAGATGGGAGTAATTCACAGACAGGAAGAAAAACATGAAGAACTAGACTCAGAAAGACACATGAAGGACACTCCAGTTTGCATCTGCCATTATAATAAACCTCAAGCCTTTTCTTGGTTCATTAAATTAATCTAATTTGGTTTCAACCTCCTACAAAGTTTAAGTAATCACCTAAACCACTAACTCTACCCAGTCAGGGATGAGTTGCTTTTCTGAAAATATACCACTAGGAAAAAAGAAATGGACATCGGGAGCTGGACAGCAGTTAAGAGCACTTCCTGCTCTTGCAGAAGAGCCACTGGTGGCCACACCCAGTGCCGTCACTGCCCTCATGTGCACATGTACAAACACCCCGGCAGAAAACACAATGAGTACTCTTCTTTAAATGGATAGACAGTTAAAATTCTGTGCTCATGTTGATTCAAATGTGTTCTGACTTTTCATATTCTCAGAAATATAGAAACCACTGGCCACTTGAAAGTTGAAAATAACATTCAGTGTTAGGGTTACCAAACATGTGGGATCCTGTTTTAACTTCTTTTTAATTACTGCCCCGATGACATTTTATTTGTGCTGAAATGTGATTTTATTTGTATGTTAATAAATAAAGTTGCCTGGGTGTCAGAGCTAATAGCAAGCCATTTAGCAGAAGTCTGGCATGGCAGTGGTAGCACACGCCCTCAATCCGATCACATGGCAGGCAGAGTCTGTGTGTTCAAAGACACAGCCAGCTTGGTGACACGAGCCTTTAATCCAAGTACCAACCATAGAGACCTGGAGGTCTGTATAGACAGGCAGTGACGGAGAAGTCATGTGGTTGGGTTTAGAACCAATGAGAAGGCAGAACAGAAAGTCAATAAAAATACAGACACACAGGAAATAGGTCTCTTTCTGAGGGGAAGGACAGCAGCAACTGGTAAGCTAAAGGCTATTCGCTAGTGCTCTGACCTCTTGGGCTTTTAACTCTTTATTTGGCTCTGTGTTTCTTATTTAATAAGACTGTTTAGAATTACATCTACACTGCCCTGTTCAAAGTTTTTACCTTCAGAAAACTAGACTTTAAGAGTCGACATACACATATACAAAAGAACATATACATATAAAAAATTATATATATGCCTTGGTCCATGTACCCATGCTTCTAGATTTTGCTAAATATGTATTTTCATATTGAATCCAGCTCATTCAACTTTCAAGATTGGCAGAAGTTATTCTTGTCTGTCTCAAAGTATAGAAATCTTTATTTACTGTTGGTAACCCAAACTTTAACATAGTACAATGTTCTGCTTTTTCCTGGGTGTGTGAACTTGGATTATTACTTTTTCCTATTTGTTCTTTTCTCTGTAAAACTCTGACACAAAGAAACATTAAAACCTAAAATGTTGTCATCACTCTGAGTGATCTTCAAATAGCTCAGTTTTCAAAAATTTATGTCTTTGCTGTTATGTCTAGCTTCATCCTACCAATCAATCATGAGCCACGTGAGGTAGATATAAAAATACCAGGTGTCCTAGGACACATGTTCTAAGCTCAGTTCTGCATCCTTGGGCAAAATGTCTTCCCTTATTGCCTCAATAGAAGATAGAGTTCTGATTACATTAATGGTTTTTAAAGGACAATCATATAGAAATGCCAGTGTTCTAACGCCAATAAAATGGGACGATGACCTTTTCTACTGATATAGGAGAAATAACTAGATATTTTCAATTTTTCCTCTTAAAATATTCTTCAAATAACAAGACTTTATTGATCTGTACATGTCGGTTTTTTTCCCTAGGGGTGTGTGTGTGTGTGTGTGTGTGTGTGTGTGTGTGTGTGTATGTATAATATATGGTATAAACTCACTTGGGGTTGGTAAACTATGTAAATACTAAGATTGCATCTAGAAAGAGCAATACAACTATTGGATAACTCTGGACATTTGCGAGGTAAGTCTGCAAAGACCCGAGAACGATCGTGTAAAAACGTTCTGTTGGTTAACATACGGCTCTCTGAATTTAACAACTAAAACCCCTCGGCCTGCAACGTCTAAACCTCGTTGTTCCACCTAAGCTCAGCTCCGCAGGGGTCAGAAAAACGGAAGAAGGGAAAGGTTGGCCATCCTTCCTGCGCCTCCGGGCGCTGGGGCGTCTAAAGGGTGGGCAAGCTGCCTGGGGCCCGGCGGTGCGCACTCACTGCCTCCTTCTCGAACATGCTAGGCCTCCTATCTCTCCTAGGAGCCACCGGGGAGTGGTGCGGCGCTTGGCCGGAGGACGTCTTCGTTACTCGGCTTCGCCGATCCATTTTGACGCGTTTCCCCCACGACGCCGCCGCGCCTCCCGCCGCGGTCCACCCGCTCAACGCCCCCAGCCGGCCGCGACGCCGGAGGGACCCAGTCGTCTCGCGCGGGCCAGCGCCGCACGCAGCCGCGTCCCGGACATCCGGGCGGAAAGGCGTGAGTCATCAGAGAGCGCCACGGCCCAAGCCGGAAGCGATGGAGGTAGGGGGGCGGCCGCCTGCCGGGGCTTCCCGCGCGGCCTGCGTCCAGACCCAGTCCGTGTCCTGGGACCCCTGCGGGGTGACAGGTCCAGAGCGGGATGCTAAGCTGCAGGGGAGAGCCCAGTTTACAGAACCCCGCGTTTGATGAGAGGGAGGAAGCCCCTCAAGTCGGGAATCCATCATTCCATGCACCTACTCGGTGCCTGTGGTCCTGAGGTTGTGTTTCATACCAAGGACAGAAATGTCCTGTTCTCACATTTACTGTGAAGAATCGCTGGTTTTGATACCTGCGGTATATATAATGAAGGAGTGCCAGAAGGAATGATGCACTGCTCAGAAAACCCACCGCGCCCCCCAGCTCCAGTGTCAGCAAGGGTGACTAAAGAAACGATTCAAGTGTTTGAACGCGCACTTTGAAACACACGCATAAAATATGCTTCGTGTCAAAGCACTGTTAGACATATACAGCTTTCTATGGTATCCAGAAAGCATATTAAGAACTTCCCTACCTTAGTTCTGTCTGTACATAAGATAGGATTTTCTTTTGACTTGAGTGTAATAATGCCCTTTATATTTTATATTTCAGATTTTAACAGGAGATTCCATTACTACATGCCTTTCTCCTTTAGTGCATGACTTGATTTGTAACCTTGGTTTTGAACTCAGAGAAAACTGTGATATCAATAGCATTGTATCTCAAAATGGTGAAGTATGCTGGGAAGCAATTACAGACCGTGTGAGCTATGCAGAATCAGGTTTGTCTTGTACAAAGGTACACTGAAAATGTTTGGGCCTGTAAAACCTGCCTTGGTTCTTTTTTCTTGGAGGATGTTATAATGTAGTTGTCAGAGGAGAAAGAGAATCCTGAAAAAGATAGAAAAGTCAAGAGATGCTTAGCTAAGAAAATTGTGTGTGAGCAGGAGGCAGGCCAGGAATGCTGGAACCAATCTCAGGGCCTGGGTCCAGTAGTCAGTAGGTGTATATACAGCATGGATACTCTGGATAAAGGACAAGACAGAGTGGGGTAGTGCCTCTCATCGTGTTACTCAGAATAGCACCTAATTCACAATATGAATTATTTATGGAATTTGATATTTTTATGCTTGATCATGAGTAACTAAAACTACAGCCACACATTCTCTGCTGGTGGTAAAGCCTTTTATGATTCATTTCTACTCAGCTGCAAGTATACTTATCATACGTCCAATTTTAAGCTGCTTGATTTTGTAAGCATTTTGTAATTAAAGCTTTTTTTTGATTTTTACTTTTTTTTTTTCATCCTGTGGCATAGAGCTGTGGAACTAAAACTTATTTTCTCCACCTATAAGGGCAGAGTCTGGATTACAGGAGAAGCGTACTGCTGTTGGGTCCTGTCTGTGAGGCCATCCATCTGCATATCTCATCTCTGACCAGGGCACAGTTTGAAATTAAGTATTCACCATGGTTCCAGTGGACAGTCTATCCAGAGGTTTGACATTTTCATATCTTTTAAGATTTTGCAAATTGGAAATCCTCATTACTTGCCAAGTTAAGGGTGCCTTTCTCCATCTTTGGCCTTCCAACTTTGACTAGGTCTTGGTGGCTGCAAGAGAAATCTAAGTAGTTTATAGGTAGGCTCTGAAGCCTGAGTTGAAGAACATACCACTTTGAACAACTTTGGGGCTCAGTTAGGCAGGCATTTGTCTTAGTTAGGTTTCTTGCTGTGAAGAGATGACCACACCATGACCACAGCAACTCTTATACAGGAAAGCATTTAACGGGGACTGGCTATGGTTGCAGAGGTTTAGTTCATTGTCGTGACGGGAAGCAAGGCAGCGTGCAGGCAGACATGGTACTGGAGAGGTTTGATCCACAGGCAGCAGGAAATGAACTGACTTGAGCTTCTGAGACCTCAAAGCCCACCTCCAGTGACATACCTCCTCTAACAAGCCACGCCCACTCCAGCAAGGTCACACCTCCTAATAGTGCCATCCTCTGTGGGACAGGCCTTCAAACACATGAGTCCTATTCACACCACCACAGCATTAGAAGATGAAGTCCACTTTAGCATCAGAACTCCCAGGGAGATGACAAGGTTAGATCAGATAGTAGGTGCTTGGTTTCTTTAAAGAGAATAGAAAAAAAGATAGTCATATGGATCCTAATGCAAATCTTGTGTGGTTTGCTTTTTTTCTTTCCCTGTGTTTGATTTGACACGTTAAAGGACTGTAATAAAACAATACCTGTAACATGTCTGATTCTAAAACAGAGCTGGAAGGTGAGCTGCCTTATACAGGAACTAAACTAAATCATTACGGAAATAAGAAGTAGGTAAAAATGCTTGGTTTCAATTCATTACTATGCCAAATTTATACTTCGAACAAACATTTAAAGAAAGAATTTTCAAAGAACTCCTTAGGTATTAAATAATTTTATTATATTATTTCAATGGAAACAATTTGCTTATGTCAAAAATTTAAGTGTAGTAGTTGAAATATTAAGAGGTTTGAATTCAGTAATAGTAATGCAATAAAAATTTTGTTTTGAGAATTATTTTTCATTGAATCTGAGTTCTACTGTGTGTTTTACTCTAAATAGCTGTTTCTTGAAATATTTGATGCCTTGAAAAGCCTGTGCCCTCCTGCCATCTCCCTCAGCGTGATGAAACTGGCTTCCTGTCTGGAACGAGCCTTAGGCGATGTGAGTGTGAGAATCCTCCTTGTTTGCTAGATTACCTGGATGAACACAAAAGCTTCAGATTTCTTGGTTCATATATTGCTTTCTTATAAAATACAGTGATTTTCTTTTTACATAATTAAGAAATTCTGGTGCCTATGAGCCTGGGAGATGTCGCAATAGATCAAAGGACTTGCTGTGTAAGCATGAGTACCTGAGTTGAGATTACAGCGCCCGCCCATCTCCAAACATGAAAAGCTATGGATGGTTGCTTCTACACCTCTGTAACCCCACACTGGGGGTTGGGGGGGTGGCGGGTGGAGACAGGAGGCTCACTGGAGCTTTCTGGCCTCTATTCTAACTCCAGCTTCAGTAAAAGACCCTATCTCAAGGGAATAAGGTGGAGAGCGATAGAGTAAGACACCTGATGCCCTGCTCTGGCCAGTGTGCTCACACGTGCGCCAGAGTGCACACCAGCACACACACACACACACACACACACACACACACACACGAAAGGAAATCTATGTCTAAGCACTTCTCTGTTCATCTGTACTATATATCGTAAATCTCGCTCTATTTTAAATTTTGCCTCATTATAATATAGTTATTATATGATTTCTGTTTGAATTTTAGGTATTTTTACTGATTGGGAAGGAGTGCCCCTTTCTTCTAAGAGATCTTCTTGCATCTGCAGAGCTTGCACAAGTCTTTGGACATGCTGTGGTAAGTATGTCAATTATACATAAAGCATAGCGTAGCTGGCATGAGCTGTGCTTTCGATTTTCCAAAACTGCAGAACTCTGGGGAAACACTAACTATTTCCCCTATTTAAGTGTATCCTCCCTTCCTTCTGGAGCTGGCCCACTTCCACATATTCCACAGGGTCTCTCTCCCCAGATTTGATGGTGCTCAAATAACCATATAGGTCCAACCAGAGAGGCAGTTAGAAGCATATCACTTTGTTCAGTTAAGCATTCATAATGGTAGTACTAAGTCACTACAGATTACGTTTAGCACTTTGGAATGATAGTATTACATTTTTGTCCTAAAATACCTGTGTTTTTAACAGGTGGGAATTTATACCTTTTGCGGTCATTCAGACTTATAGTGGCAAAAAGAAAATAGAACTTGGTGAAAAATTATAGAGGCCTTTATACTTTTCAGAATATTCTAGAGGGACTAATCAAGAGACTTCAGACTAGATGGTGACTTGTAGGGAGCTCAGTGAGGCAAAAGACCAAAACAACCATCTTAGTTAGACAAAGTCCACCAAATTTACTATTTGGGACTAAGAGACCATCTTCAGTGAACCCTCCTACTGCTCACTGGGATCATTTCCCTTGCCAGCTTGAAAATAATTTTCTGGTAGAGGGCCTGGCATAAGGCTGGAGTGTGGCCTCTTGTTGTTATGCTGAATCATTAAACACATTTTGTTCCTGCCTGCCTGCTTGCCATTCACCATCTAACTCTGAATGGCCACTTTTAGCCTCTAGATGATTTCTTGTAGCTGCTGATAGATAGATGGCATTTTGGTATATAAACTGGGGGAAGTGAGCAGGGGCTTTTGAGGTTCCTTCAAAGATATGGCTGTTGAACACTGGTGTTGGGTTGAACCCCTCTGAGCTTTCCACCTGCTGGTTCTGCTTCAGAGGCTCAGAAAGCACCTCTCTCCTCTGCTCTGCAGCAGCCCAATGTAAACCAAGATTGTTTTCATTTCTCTCCTGAGGGCTGACTGTCCTCTCTCATGAGTTTGTCTGAGGAGGTGCGGACACAGGACTTGGCTGACTAGCTATGGCTGCTTTTCTCATCCTTTTTACCACATAGGCAGGCCCACACTACCTGGTCTGGAGTTTGTATCCAGTTTCTGATGTGTTCAGATCCTGGGCCCCTCTGATGTGTAGTGTTAAAGCCATGTATTCTGAGTCAGCTCCTCATCCTAGGACTGCCTTGATGGTCTGGTCTCTGAAACCTTGGCTTTATCTTCTTCACTTGTGTTTCTTTCTGTGCACAGTGGGAAATGATAGTGCCTTCCTCAGAGGTGGTTCTGGGGATCATTCAAAAATATGTCTAGCATGTGCTAAATACTCGATAAGTGTTGGTTTCAGCCCAGTGAAATGGCTTATTGGGTAAAGGTACCTGCCACCAAGACTCATGACTATAGTTCAATCTCCAGCAGCCACATGGTAGAAGGAAAGAATCAGCTCTCATAAGTTGTCCTCTGACCTCTACATACTGGTACACATTAAGTGGAAATGTGTAGAATTTTGATGTTAGTTTCATTCTTGTTACTACTTTATGCTGGCAGAAACTGTTGGCTTTCTTGGTTCTAAGGGAGAAGCAAACAGTGTAGGAATGAATTCATTTGCTCCACTAGTCAGTAATCTGCTGTCTTAATGGATTAGATGGACGTGCTGAAGGTCTTCATCGGGTCTCCCTGTGGACTCAACCTGAGGAACATCTTGTGGCATGGCTTTGCTTCCCCTCAAGACATTCCTCCAAAGTAAGTTGTTGGCTAAGTAACTTTCTTCCTTAATCTGCTTAAGGATTTGCTATACCTTGAATTTTCCAAGAGGAAAGGGTTAACTGTGAAAGATGGGAGGATTTGAGGCATGAATGGTCAGGTCGCATGTTAACAGTGCGGTAACTGGAGGGGTGAGAGTGTGTGTTCTGGTGCCTGGCACCCCGAGAAGCGCAGACAGAGAAGCCTGGAGCGGCAGCAAGCCAGGCACTCTGAAGTCTGATGGCCTTCCCAGCTGCTGCACACCTGGCCATCTCTGGAGAGTTGTGGAATTTGTTGGTTTTCTTTCTTAGTTTTTTTTTGTTGTTGTTGTTGTTGTTGTTTTTTGTTTTTCAAGACAGGGTTTCTCTGTGTAGCCTTGTACCTGTCCTGGATCTCGCTCTGTAGACCAGGCTGGCCTCGAACTCACAGAGATCCGCCTGCCTCTGCCTCCCGAGTGCTGGGATTAAAGGCATGCGCCACCACCACCCGGCTCTTTCTTAATTCTTTTAATTTTTATATCCATTTATACATGTGTACATATGCCACAGTATTTGTGTGGAAGCCAAAGGACAATTGTGGGGAGTGGTTCTCTCCTCCCGGATGTGGTTCTAGGGATTCAACTGAGGACGTCCAGCTTGGCTGCAGCCCCCTTTAGCGGCTGAAGCATCTCAGTCCTCCTTCTTGCATAATTTTAACATTTTTTTTCTAAGAAAAGTCTTTATATGAATAACTAAGTTCATTTTCTGGTTTCTGGTCTTCCCTAGGTACTGTTCAGCTATGATGTTGTTTACAGCAGGACTGGGTCAGTTACTGAAGAGCTACCTTCACCAAGAAAGCGTCACACTGGCACATCGACCTTTTGTAACTCTTACAAACCTAGAGGATGTGATCGTTTTCCCTGGCAAGTTCTGTCTCACACTGCCCCTTACTGTGTCTTCATGGAGGTATTGCACAGTTTGTAAATAGCATCAGACTTGAATTCTTGATGAAGAACTTACTTATCATTGCCAAGTTGGCTTTGTAAGTTACTTGAAGAACCTTTTAGATGTCGCCCCTTCTCACTGTTCTGGTGCTGTTGGGGACCCAGAGAGTCAGTGTTAGAACTGGCCTCTTCCACAGATGTGCTACCCTTCAGAACATCTTGGGGCCATCATGGCATTTGTTTCTCTCTCCTCTCACCTGTCTGCGTCTGTGCTGGTGGCCATTGTGTCAACTGTGCCAGCACCAGACAGGTTGCCGTGTCCTCTGTGCTAAACTAGGGGACCCTGGGCCCTACTCTCAGTTGCTGCCCAAGTTCCTGACGAGATTCACTTGTCCATCTTTCCTCTTGGCAAGCTTCCCGAGGCTGTGGGTCAGGTGCTCTTCCTTTTTAGGGGTGCTCTGCCTCCAGTCACAGTTTATTTGTCCACATGCGCCCCTGACTGCTTTCAGTTGGCTACTGTGGTTGTGTTTGTAAGGGTACTTGCTTTTTCCCAGGTGTAACTGATGAGGTTCTCTCAGCATTAGAGAACGTGATGATGAAATCTGCCTTCTTATTAAAAACCATGTTACCATACTGGGAAACAGCAGTGAGCAAGTTCAAGGTGCACAGGTAACAAGGGTGGGTGGTGTTGGTGCTTAGATGCCAGGCCTGTTCCATTCCCTTCACTGTCTAAAGCCCGGTTACTGTCCTGACAGAGTGAGTAGAGGAGAGACCAACTCAGATTAGGCTCAGTACAGATTATCTTCCTTTGATAACTTAGACGAGCTATAAATATTTCAAGCATCCCCTGTCATCCTCTTGGTACAATTCATAGAACTTTTTTTCTTTTTTCTTTTTGAGACAGGGTTTCTCTGTATAAAAGTCCTGGCTATCCTGGAACTTGCTTTGTAGACCAGGCTGGCCTCGAACTCACTGAGATCCACCGGCTTCAGGCTCCCAAGTGCTGGGATTAAAGGCGTGTGCCACCACTGCCCGGCTATATAACTTTCTCTTTTTCAAGAATAAACTTCTTAGTATATTTTCTGCATTCTTACTGTAAGAAAAACATTGAACCTAGCAGTAGAGAACCTAGAAGAGAAAAAAAAAAAAAAAAAAAAAAAAAAAAGGACAGGTATGTTTGGCTGTTAGATTCTGGTAAAGGCCAACCCTGTGTGGAAGCCAGGCACAGCATGTTTTCAGAGGGGGAGAGACAGTCGGTCGTTGCTGGTCCTCAGAGAACCTCACTCTTGGATTCACTTTGTACTTGAGCTGCCCTCTGGAGCTGTGCTACTCTGGAGCCCTCTGCAGTGACATGCAGAGTGTGTCGATCTTTGATGACATTTTGTTCCACTAAAACTACTAAAAATATTTCATCAAGCATTAAAATTCCAAAACATGGTCTTAGAGTCCCTAGTCTGATTAGAGTCGGAGTCCCTCACTTTGCTTCTCACATTAGAAAGGTCTACCTGCTTTTGGTGCCACACTGGCGTGTCTCGGCTGCAGTGCGGTCACCGTGGTACTTTCCGATTTCCTTGGGTCCCACAGGTTTGCCGACTGCACCATGCTGTTGCTGTCACAGCTAGAAGCTGGACTCAGGAGGGTGTTTGCTGCAGTTAACAAATGTCCTGACAGACTCCTCACCGCCGAGGTACACGTGCTTCTGTTACTCAATTGACAGTTTTATGTGACTGTGCAAAACCCTGGGTCCAATCCCTTACAGCGCACACACACACACACACACACACACACACACACACACGCACGCACGCACGCACGCACGCACGCACGCACACATACATACATGCACGTACGCACACAAACACACACATACACACACAAACACACACACACACTCCACGTTATTTGCTGTTAAAGCATACATTTATTTTAATTGTGATTATGTAAGATAGTTCTGTTTCCAAATGGCCCTTTAAACTTCATGATGTTGCTGGGCGGTGGTGGCGCACGCCTTTAATCCCAGCACTCGGGAGGCAGAGCCAGGCGGATCTCTGTGAGTTCGAGGCCAGCCTGGACTACCAAGTGAGTCCCAGGAAAGGCGCAAAGATACACAAAGAAACCCTGTCTCAAAAAACAAAAAACAAAAAAACTTCATGATGTTATGAAAACAGTAGCACCTTCTGAGAGCCAGAATTGTTTTTGACTTTGAATGATATTACTCTTTTGTTTTAATTTTTTCTCTTTTATCTCTTCCCCTTTCTGCAGTCAACAATTCTATATACCACGTTTGATGAAGTAAGTAGTCAAACTTGCAAGAAACCTTGAAAAAAAAATCATCTCCTTTTAAGTACAAATCAAAACACAAGGATGAGGGCTGGAGAGATGGCTCAGTGGTTAGGAGCACTTGCTGTTTTTGCAGAGGACCTGGTTCAGTTCCCAGCACCCACACGGCAGTGGCTCACAACCATGCGTAGACATGCACATGGTGCTGCACATACACACATGCAGGCAAGGTACTCATGCACATAAAATAAGCAAATTTAAAATAATTTAACACTACTAATGAAAACCACAAAGATATAAACAGCATGTTTACAGGAAAATGTTGGTAAGCGAGAAGAAGCTTATGCTAGATTTGAATGCAGCTCTGGGGCCTTGCTTGAGTTGACTGAATGACTGACTGGCACTCATGATGCTGTGGGTTTAGTCCCTAGCACTGAATACACCCAGCATGGCAGCATATACCTGTAATCCCATCACTTGTGAAGCAGAGGCAGGATTTGGAGGCAACCTGTATAGCACTTGAAAATCTGTTTCAAGCAAATACATTTAAATAGCTTTCAGGTTAATTTTGAGGCCTAGTATTATTAATCTCATTTCTGTAGTTGCACAAAACACAAAGTGGGAAAATGCAAACAGATTGGCACGACTGACTATGACCACTGTTGAAAACAACTGTCCTTAACCAGTGTGACAACTTTAGAAGTACGAATATTCTAATTGTGTGTGTACAGATCAATGTCCATGTGTATAGGTACATGAGTTTGGTTATGTATTATGCATGTGTGTGTGTCAGTTTAACAGCCTGTTGATTAATCTATTTTTGGTGTTTTAGATACTGGCAAAACACTTGAATGATGGTAGCATCAACCAGCTTCCTCATTTCCTCGGAGAGCCTGCCATGGTAAAGATTTGGGTATCTCCAGCCTTAGGTCTCTCTGTTTGAGAACATGTTGGTGTCTAGAGCCAGTGTGACTTGTGGTGTGCTCAGGACCTGACCTGCTGCTGTGCTGTCCTCCTGTCCTGTCACAGACAGTCGTCAGGAGTGACTGCCTGTAGGCTCTGGGCTTTGTTTATTCTGGTTAGTGCCGTGCCCTTTGAATGCCTGATGACTTGGCTGCCCTCTTTCTAAACATGTTTTTATTTATTGGTTCTATGTATTTTTGGTAAAGAAAGAGCTATATTTGCTTTATAAAATTTAGCAACAGTCAAATGTCTCTAAGATTAAGTGTTGGATGAAACAGATTAATGTTTTGACCCATTCTTCAATCAGCATTTTATATTTTATCGGGACACTACAGTGACTGCTCTAGACTGTAGTAGATACTTTTTGTCTATTCCACCTCACTGAGAGAAGAGCTGGATTCTGCTTCCCATTCCTTATGTGATTTTGGCATCCCTTCCTACCCACAGACAGCAAGATGACTAATTTATCTGGTATTCTTTTTTGTCTTGCATTCCCTGGACTCTTCCTCTGTTGGCAGCCTGCCCACATCAGTGGTTTTCTGACCTTTTTCTCCATAGTCTGGCAGAGAGAGACTTTGGGCATGTACTGTTAGCAGAGGGAGCAGCTCTCTTTGTTGATTTGAGATGCAGGAGTGGTCCATGGGTGAATGTAGGGGAAGGAATGGGCCAAGGAGACCTGCTTGGTTATGCTCATTCCAGCAGGAGGAATGTTGATTTCCCTTCCACATAGGAGGGTAAGAAAGACAGAGATAAGTGCCCTGAGCATCGGCCCCTTCCAGGCAGCTGCCCCAATGGCTGGTCGTCAGCTCCTGCAGGCAGGCCGTGTGAGCAAGAGCGCCCTGCGACAGTTCCAGCTGCAGGAGGGGGTGAATGCCCTCTTTGAGACTCACATTTCCCATCAGTTTGTAAACAAGCCAGGAGCTGCCTGGAACCCTGCCTTGTGCCTTTGCCTGTGCTCACAACATTCACAGAATGCGTCTCTGTTAATTTTCTAAAAGGAATTCTTGTGGGATTTCCTGAACTATCAGGAGGGTCCTCGTATCCGGGATCGTTTAAGCCATGGAGAGATCAACTTACGTGAATTTCCGAGAGAAGCAGCAGGCCAGCTGCTCACATTCTCCCTGGTGCTTCTGCTCAGATTCACTGCGGAAGACACATTGTCAGAGCTGAAGGTACCACAGAGGGGAGAGGGTGGCTGTCAGGACTACCATCACTAGCAATGGAAGAACATGTCTTATTTTTCAAATATGATTAGCTATTGATCATTTTTTCATTTTAATTTGAGTTACAGTATTATTCCATCAGAATATCTGTAAATTAACAACGCACATGCATGCATTCTCTGAAAATCAGAGTTTTGAATCTGAAATAATTTGTCCTCTCATAAACACATCTTTGCCTTTCTTCTTCATAGCAGTGTTGGTATTAAAAACCAAAGAACAGGTTATAAAACATGATTTGCCAAATACAGGAAACTCCTACAAATATATATCAAATTGATGGAACAGGGTATTTGCACTTCTGAAACTAATGATTTTGTTATTTTTAAAGTAAATAATTTTAGTAATAATGTTGCAGGTGGTATTTTTGTTTTTACATTATATATATGGCAATTATTTTTTAAGTTGTTTAAAAGTCTAAGCAAGATTGAAAAATTATTATAATATGTAAAGGCCATCAGGAATCCCCTTTGCCAGAGATGAAAGCTGTTGAAAGTTGGGTGTCCTTGCTTCTCTGTTCTTTCCACGGGTATCCCCAGATGGGCTCCTAGGAAGAAATGCTTTGTCCTTTAAGCAGTGTTTTTCATTAGCTGTGTTTGGGATCTTTGCTGTGCCTGCCCTTTTTGTTGGCTGTCTGTCATTCTGTTGGATCAGTCGGCCATCGTTTATCTAAATGATCTCCATTTGGGTGTGTGAGCTGTCCCTTTGACAGAAGAAACTCTGAGAACAATGGTGGAGGACTGGTTCACTTGGGCCCCTCTGCTAGTGAGTTTGCAAAAGTAAGGCCTGTGACAGACAGACAGCAGTAAGGCCTGTGACAGACAGACAGACAGCAGTAAGGCCTGTGGATGACAGACAGCAGTAAGGCCTGTGACTGACAGACAGACAGACAGCAGTAAGGCCTGTGACAGACAGACAGACAGCAGTAAGGTCTGTGACAGACAGACAGCAGTAAGGCCTGTGGATGACAGACAGCAGTAAGGCCTGTGACAGACAGACAGCAGTAAGGTCTGTGACAGACAGACAGACAGACAGCAGTAAGGTCTGTGACAGACAGACATCAGTAAGGTCTGTGACTGACAGACAGACAGCAGCAAGGCCTGTGACAGACAGACAGACAGACAGCAATAAGGTCTGTGACAGACAGACAGACAGCAGTAAGGCCTGTGGATGACAGACAGACAGACAGACAGACAGACAGCAGTAAGGTCTGTGACAGACAGACAGACAGCAGTAAGGCCTGTGGATGACAGACAGCAGTAAGGCCTGTGACAGACAGACAGCAGTAAGGTCTGTGACAGACAGACAGACAGACAGCAGTAAGGTCTGTGACTGACAGACATCAGTAAGGTCTGTGACTGACAGACAGACAGCAGCAAGGCCTGTGACAGACAGACAGACAGACAGCAGTAAGGCCTGTGGATGACAGACAGACAGACAGACAGACAGCAGTAAGGTCTGTGACAGACAGACAGACAGCAGTGAGGCCTGGTTTTCTCTTCGCTGATGCTGCTGTCCCTGCCTTGTCCTTGCTCACTTGTATTTTCCCACCGCTTTAGGAACCTTGCTGCTGTTTTCGTTGATGTACCTGATTTTAGCTCTGGGTTCTTTTTTTCCCTCTGGCTTCTGCCTTTGATGTCATTTTTGAAAGCTGCTTTGCATTCCAAAAATTATGAACATAACCATTATTTTCCTAGTGTTTTTGTCTTTTGCTCCAAATAGAATTTAGTTCCTCTTGGGAGTGAGGTAGAGAATCTAGCTTTCCGTGTTTCTTATTGAAATTGCCAGCAACTTTTCTGAATGCCATGTGAAGAACTGTAGCTAGAGTTTTCCTGCCTTGCCCACAGTCAGGACAAATCTCTGTCACCCGCCAGTCCCACAGCTGCTCAGACCCAACCAAGTAAACACAGAGACTTATATTGCTTACAAACTGTACGGCCATGGCAGGCTTCTTGCTAACTGTTCTTATAGCTTAAATTAACCCATTTCCATAAATCTATACCTTGCCACGTGGCTCGTGGCTTACCGGCATCTTCACATGAGGCTTGTCAGGGTGGTGGCTGGCAGTGACTCCTTCTCCCTTCCTGTTCTCTCAATTCTCCTCTCTGTTAGTCCCGCCTATACTTCCTGCCTAGCCACAGGCCAATCAGTGTTTTATTTATTGACCAATCAGAGCAACACATTTGCCATACAGAACATCCCACAACAAAGAACTGACATCTTTATTCAGTGTACATCAGGCTCCAGCCCTGGGCTCTCTTGCTGGAAGCTCTGCCCTCTGCTGAATCTTCATGACACTGTTTAGTGCTTTCCAGACACTAAAGACAATTCGCATTCCTGTCGCCTCAGAATTGTCTTGTCTGTTCTCACTGTTTATATTCCCTGTGAGCTGTGTCATGAAAGTAAACAGACTCAGAAAACAAACTGAAAAGAATAATCTAGTAGAATCACACAGGGAAGCTGACATCTTTTACTATATTGCACACTATTCAGAAACTGAGGGTGTAGCTCAGTTGGTAGAGTGCTTGCCTAGCATCCAGGAAGACTTGGGTCTGATCCCCAGCACTGCATACACCAGCTGTGGTGTCACACACCTGTGTCCCAGCCCTCACTCAGAAGATAAAGGCAGAAGTGTTGTTCCCTGTTTTCACATTCTACACTCAGTTTCATCTTAAAATACATCTTGAGTCTATTACTCAGTGTTATTCCATTACACCACTTGGCCAGATCACCTTCACTTCCTGGAGGGACGCTTGCTCTGACAGCTTTCCTTCTTCCCTTTTCTCAACACAGCAGCCAGATCCTTTTTGGAACATTATGTCCCTCTATGTAGAGCCTGTCTGTAGTTTCCTATCTTAGAGCAGAAGGGGATGCTCTCCCCTGGCCTAAAGGCATACGCTGTCCCCTGGTGCCTATTCCAGCACTCATCTCCAGTCTTCACACAAGTCTCTGCCCTGCTGGGACTGCAGCCATGAGGATGCTGCCCACAGCACGGCTGTGGCTCAGGCTGGCAGTTGTCAGTGAATGAGAAGTTGGCACATGTCCTCAGCACTTTAATCTTGGTCATTTCAATCATTGCTCTGTGCTATTGAGAATGTGATGGTTTCTGCTTCTGACGTCTGCCAACTTCTGGCTCCCTGACTTTATGCTTTTGTGGTTTCCAGTTGCTGATACAGGTTTTCAGTTATATATTTATAACAGCCATTGAAATATACTATATTATCTTTGTTTTTAATATTTATATGTTTGGCAATTATATATAACTTTATGGTCATGTAATTCTCCTCTAATTGTATTGATGTTCATTCCTTAAATTTTTTTCCTTTTGTTTTTGGATCTTTTTCTCTTTATATATTTGTAGTTTTGCTATGCTATAGACAGGGTGGATGTGATCTTTGTAAATTATTGTGGCTAGTTAGCTCCATTTTAGTCAGTTGGTTGACTACCAGGTCCATCTTGCTTTAGTGAAGAGTTTTACCATGCTTTAGATGAAGTGAAAGATTAGGACTCTAAGTGACTGTGATTCAGAAGAAGACAAAGCCCAAATGTAGAACTGTAGTGACTAACAGCAATTTTCTTAACTAGGAGGAAGCAACAATACAGTTGCTGATTAGTCTTGTAGAAGGCTACAGATCTCGCTGCCACCCAGCCTTCCAGCTTCAAAAACAGGTATGCCACATGCAGAGTGTTTGGGAGAGGGGACATGTGTGATACTGATCTCCCTTCAGAGACATCAGAAGGGCCCCACGGCTTTGCCCTGTCAGACTTCCTGACCAGTTGGTCCCTTACTGTATGGCTTTGGTCAAGTGACTCAGTCTTCTGAGCTTGCAGCTCAAGTTCTGTGTCTCAGAGTTAAAGGTGGTTCTGTCTCAAGGGTGACAGGTGGAGTGTTTAGCATGGAACCTAGATGGAAGACTAGCCGTCACTGGTCATTGCCCAGAGATAGAAGCAAGTTTTATCACGTGAGAATGTCATTTTTTTATTCTACCATATAAGACAACTTTGTGTTAACTTACAATTTTAAAAACAAACTTCCAAGCATTTCCACCAGATAGTTCCAATTTGGGGATTATTTCAAATGCTTCATACTTTTTTTGAAAAAAGATTTTATGTAGGGGACTGCAGTATGTATATATGAGTGCAGCTGGCCTTGGAGGCCAGAGGTTTCTGATCCACTAGAGCTGGAGTTATAGACAATTGTAAGCCACACAACAGGTCCTCTGCAAGAGTAGTGCGTGCTGTTTACTACTAAGCCATCTCCCCAGCCCTCAGATGTTCTATTCTGTACATGGCAGGGGACAGGACAAGAAGAACCCCCATGAATGTCACACTCAGAATGGCTCTTACACAGACTTGGCAAGAGAGCACACCCTCACAGGGCTGCTGTAAACTGGTGTGTGTGTTGGGAAAGACCTAGAAAGGCAGTGTCAGGGACCAAGGCTTGACCAGTGTTGTGTTTGACAAATACATCCATTGTGCGACTTTTCCTGTGGAGAGGTGCACAAACACCTGTTCTCCCCAGATAGAGCACCAACAAACAAATCAGAGAAACCATTCCACCCAGTGAGTTTGGGGGAGTTGCTTACAGGGTGCCTAGATGACCAGGCAGCTGCATCTGGTGATGTCCATCCCAGCAATGGTGATGACTCACAAAGGCGACACCCTAGAGTTTTCCATACAACTGCAGTCAGCTGAGCCAAGAGTGTCCTCTTCCCAGCAGTTGGCTTCTACTTCTAACCATGGGGAGGGCTCTTGAATCTTATAAGCTCCTTAAGACACTTCCTCCAGGAGGGATGTTTGAGTTCGGAGGGAATAGCTAAAGCAGTATGGGTAAGAAGGGGTGTGTCAGCCAATTATCCTCCATCCTGTGGCCAGTGGGTTCTGGTTTGGGGCAGGAACATGGATAGCATCCTTCCATACTACAGATACCATTAGAAAGGTAGAAGTATCAGAATTTACCTACAGGGACCAGCATTTTAAAGAGACAAGAAGGACAGGAGGCAAGGTTCTGGAAGGTAGACTACCTGGTGACCCGATTGCTGAGTCCCCAGCCTGTGCCCTTTGCTGTCCTCTTCTATGGCCCCAGGGAACACCCTGGCTATTTTGGATCCTCATCTGTTATCTATCTACTACTTGGTGACATCCTGTGCTTTATAAGGTCATTGCTGTTGCAGAAGACTGCTCACATTCATTGATGTCCACACAGCTGCCACTTAATTTTCTCATATTATCGTGGGGGCAGGACCTGCTGAAGGATCTGTTGTATGGCTTCACCTGGATGCTGACAAGTGATTGATAGTGTTGACATGCCTCCCTCGTCTGTGCTGTGTGCTCTCACTCACAGAACGATTGCCAAAGCTAGTCACAGTTCAGAGGAGGGGAGGTAGGTCCCTCTCAACTGAGGGTGTCATATTTGTGAACATGCTCATCATCACCCCAACAGTAAGAACCAGCAGTAGTCTTAACAGTCCATAGATGAACGTGTGAAATACTTGAGCTCACCATATGCTTTTCAAATATGCAATCTGTAATAGTTTTACAAATATTTTCTAGAAAGTGATTCAATATCCGTGACAGTTGAAAACACTTTCTAGGATATTGTAAAACCTTAGAGCAGTCAAATATTTCCTCCCAGGTGCTGAACTGTGAGAAAAGCCTCAGGATGTGGCCTGTGCTGCCTGTGCCGGAAGAGCCTGGTCAGGAAGCAGCCAGGTGCGTGTCCCCTGGACTGGGGAGTATGCCACTTAAGTTGTTGCATGTGTCCCTTGGGTCGTGTAGACCATGGCCAGGTCATGTAGACATGGGTTCTTGTACAAGGCTGTTAGCAGGCCTCTGGAAAGGAACTGCTGGGCCCAGTTTGTTGGCCGTTGAGCATAGACTAGAGGTGTCTGTCGGGAAGATAAGGCACCCTTCAGTAAGGCCTGGGCAGACATGAGGAGGAGGAGGGACACAGATCTGGGGACTGTAGAGTAAAGCAGATACACGAGTAGTAGAGCCACTCTGAGCAAGCTGCAGATCACCTTCTTTCCGCACAGTGCCTTGCGTTCGGCTTCCCCTGTCATTCATTTCATCCTGTCATGATGCCTGTTTTCACTTACGTTGGGTAAACTAAATTTCAGATCAAGTTCACTGCACACTAAACATCATTTTATATTATCAATAAAACATCATTTTATATTATCAATAAAACATCATTTTATATTATCAATAAAACATCATTTTATATTATCAATAAAACATCATTTTATATTATCAATAAAACATCATTTTATATTATCAATAATGTGGGAGTTTTAATTATGTATACCTTTAAGTATTGTGTGTTCTTCAGATTGGAAGGTAATTCTGAAGCATATGCCTGCAACTCTTTAATTAGCAAGATTTTGTGTGAGCTCTGCCACCATATTCCCGGGAGTACCTGCGCTGTAAATGGCTTGGATGGTCTTCCCCCAGAGAAGTGAGTACTGAAGAAACATAACTGGTAATTTATGACATCAGACTTAATGTTTCCATTCTAAATTTTAGCAGTTTGGTATTGTGTCCCAAAAGAAGTCATCAGGTGAACTTAGGTGATCTCTGTGCAAGTACCGTGTGTCTAGTTAAGTTTCCCATGTGTACTCTGTTCACTGCGGTTGCATTTACCTGTCACTTGCTGAGGTCCCACTTACACCAGCAGACTCCAAACCAATTCAGATCAGAAGAAGAGACGACAGTGGCCTTCCCTGGTGTTGTGTGTCCCTTGCAGGTGGCCCCAGCTGCTCAAGGAACTCTGCAGCACACGCATCCCTACCCTGTTCTGCCCCAGACTCGTTCTAGAAGTTCTGGTTGTGCTCCGAGGCATCAGCGCCCAATGCCAGCGCGTCTCTGACCAGGTTGTTGCCTCTCTGCAGCTGAGACACCGGCAGTGGGTGGAGCATAGGCTGCGCTCCCGGCAGCGGCAGAACTATCTGCGCATGCTCAGCAGGTAGGCGGTTCCCCTCCTCAGCAGCCCTCTTTCTCAAGTTTGGGTGGGTGCTGATCCTTCCAGTGAATAATTACCTTGTCATGTCTACTGTTGTAGAGGAATTTTGAATGTAGCCTGCGAGAGTGGGTCCCACCACCCAAAATAACTGGATTTAAGCCCTAGAGCGTGTTCCCTTGGATTGGCCAGCACCGATTCTTCACACTTCCTTAAAAATAACTGTTTTAGATACATTTCTAGAGCTTTGGGTTGAATGGTGCGGTATTTTGTAGACCTATCAGAGCTCTTGCTTGGTCATTGCCTTCCAGAAGTTTCTCGGTGAGCCCTCAGCTTATACAGGAGTGCTATTACATCACTTCCCTCTAAAATGGAGTGAAGTGTTTTTAAGTATTTCTGTTGGTCTCATGGGCAAAATAAGGTTGGGCTTTAATAGGAATTTCTTGGAATCTAGCAAAGTTAAGACACCTTATCCTCTTGGTGCTAGTGGGCACAGAGCATGGGACCTAGCAGCAGTCTCTGGGGCTGACCTGGTAAGTATTCTTGGGGGCAGCTGGGACTGAGCCAGATCAAAGCTGTTGCTGCTGCCACAGAAGGGAAGCTCTTTGTGACCTGAATGTGAAGAGCAAGGAGGGCTGGGCTGCACCCCTGTGGGCTTGAAAGGCAGAGACTGGGGCAGGGCAGAGCAGGGTGGGTGAGCATAAAGGGCAGGAAAGCCATCTTCCCAGGTAGTTGGACTAGGGAGACTTTAAAAAGGTGTTGGCAAGACAAACTGCATGCTTTTTGTTTTGTTTCTGGCTTTTTTTCTTTGCCATTCAATGTTTATTTTTGTTGTTGTTTACTTTGATTTTCATTTTGTTTTGTGTATGTATTGTGTGTTTGTTTTTTTTTTTTTTTTGAGAGAGAGAGAAAGCACACTTACAAATATGAAGCTGTATGTGTAGGAAGGTGGGGAGGATCTGGGGAGAATTGGAAAAGGTGGAAAAGCATGATCAAAATAATTGTATAAAAATTTTTAATTAAAAAAGGTGATGATTAGGTGAAGTGTTGTTTTTCCTTGTGAAAATGGAAAGGACTGTCAGAATCTTAGCTCTGTTCATCGTTTTTCAGTGTTAGACTTCTGTCTCCTGTGCTTTACCTGATTTTGTTGCTCCTTGCACTGGAATTGGTCAGTGTTCATACTGTCCACGGTAAAAGTGCTCAGGACCGTCAGCAGTATCTGAGGTAAGATGGTGCTTAGGCGATCTTGAGAAGTTTTGACTTCTCTCGGCTATTCCTTTGGTGATGGTTTGACCCCACAGTCTCTCCTGCTCATCTTCTCTGTACAATGTGATGCTAAGTTTGTGGGCATTTGAAACTGCTTCCTTATAGGCACATTTCACAAAACTGAATCTGATGTACTTGAGAATCCCCTCAGAACTTGACAGTCTACAGACTGTGAGGATGGTCTTGGAGGAGGATCCTGAAGTGTGGACCATTCAGTGGCCTGAAGTCTGAGCCCTGAGACAGACCCCACCACATCCAAGTGACCCACAGTCCCTTTAGTTGAGTACAGCTGACAGTTTCAGACTTAGGAATTCTACCTTTCAACAGCATCCAGATCTAGGGAGTCTGAAACTAAGATAAACTTTTGTGTAGACCAGTCCACATGCAGAGGCCCCAGAGCTCACGAGACTCTTTGGACAGAGCCAAACAAATATATCTTGTGGTCAGTTGGCCATAGCTGTTGTGATGTAGCCTCCATCCATGCCCACAAGTGTTTCATATCTTAGCTGGCTTTATGCAGTACTTGGCAAGGGGTAGGAGTCCTTGCATATTGAAGCATCTTATGGATTACAGTGGTGTGGTGTGGTGTGGTGTGTGTGTGTGTGTGTGTGTGTGTGTGTGTGTGTGTGTGTGTGTGTTTTAGACAGGGTTTCACTGTGTAATCTTAACTGGCCTAGAACTCACCATGAAGTCGGGCTGGCCTTGAACTCACAGAGGTCATCTTGCCTCTGCTTTCCAAGTGTTGGTATTAAAGGCATGTCCCAGCCACAATTTTTAGCTTTTTTGATACTTTTTTAAAAGTATTTTTAAATTACTCTGGGGGAGGGGGACTGAGAGGGGGAGCTGTGAAAGTCAGAGGACAGCTTGTTCAGTCCAGTCTCTCCTTCCACCTGTACATGAGTTCCAGGATTGAGCTTGGGTCGCTAGGCTTGCTTGGTAAGTGCTGTGCCTACTGAACCATCTGCCTACCCTGTACTGATTAGTTTTAATTGCCAGCTTGACACAACCTGGAGTTGCAAGTTTCAGATGAAGAAATTTTTAGATCAGGTTGGCCTGTGGGCATGTTTGTAGGAATTGCCTTGATTGTTAATTGATGTAGAAGGGCACAGCCCATTGTGGATGGCACCGTTCCCTGGTTTTGGACCCAGGACTGTATGAGAAGAAAGATGGATAGCTGAGTCCCAAGCAGGCAGTGCATTTGCTTCTCTCTGCTGTTGACTTTGAATGTGGTGTGACCGGCTATCTCAGGCTCACTGAGATTCCCAGCAGTGGTGGACTGTAACCTGGAATTCTAAGCCAAATGAGCCCATCTTCCCCTAAGCTGATTTTTGTAAGGTTATTTTATCACAGCAACAGAAATGACACCAGGACAAGGATGGCTGACTAGAGCTGAGGCAAGTGCAGATGGCCTTGTTCACAGTGTGCAGGGCTGGATTGGGTACTCAGCCTTAATACCACTAGTGCATGGCCCTGAAGTGTCTCTGGGTACTGTGTGGCACTGGGTGTCATCCATGGCATCTGGCCACATGCTAGTAGCACTCCCCAGTGACATCACCAAGTGTTCCCAGAGAAGAGCCACTTCCTAGACCAAGGCTCTGTGGGTTTCATTGTACCGTTCATTTAGCATATGTTTATGAAAATTTTATAAATATAGATAATTACGGGAAAGTCTACACTAATTGGGAAACTGAGGGGAAATCTGAAAATATAAAAATGATGTTTATCCTAATCAGTTGGAATTGCTGCCCTTCAATAGACTACTTAAGGGAAACTGTTTGGTGGCCATTGTCCATAGGAATGGTGTTTCTCTTCATGCAGCACAGAGGGAAGAAAGCCAAGTCATGCCACATTGGCACCCGGAGAGACTGGGCAGGACCTTCTCTCACTGTGAATCTGTCAGGTCTCAGTCTGGGCCAGGTGGCCCTAAGGTCTCTGGAATTCTGTTCCATCACAGAAACATCGCGTCAAGATCTGAGCGTGTGAAAAGAATCTTGAGTCTTATAAAACTCATCCCAGTGTTGACAGCCTTGGCCTCAGTATTTTTGTTTTTTCTCTAACAGTTTCTCTTATTTTCATTTTGCATGCATTCTTCTTGAATCCACACGCAATTAAGTAAATTTTAGGAATATTTCCAAGAGAAGACAAGACATGTATGCTGCTACATTCTATAATAGGACAGACAAAGAAACTAAAATTCCTCACTGTCTTTTTAACAGGTTCTTAAAATTGATCCTACAGTACACTGAGAACCTAGTGGCCTATACTAACCAAGAGAAGAACAAATGGAATGAAGCTATCACTCTTACACATGCAGTTTTGCTGAGAATTTGGACTTTCAGTGAGAAGAAACAAATGTTAATGCAGTTAGCCAAAAAATCCACAAATCAAGTTGATACAAGTTGACAAAGAAAACACAAGTCAGGCTACTCTTGGTTGTGAGAGAAAACTCAAATAGATTCATCAGCAAGTAAGTTGGGTAGCATCCAAAGGTGAGATGGATTCTGATCATGTACCAGGGATGCTGGTGGTTCTAGGGGATAACAGAGTCATTCTATGGGATGAACAAATAATTAAACATTTGGGAAAGACAAGACCAAGACATGGAGAGAGGGGAAACAACAGCTTTATTGAAGGAAGAGATATGAGGGGACCCAGAGCTTGGAGTCTGCTAAGCAGACTCTCCTGCAGTGGGTATTTTCATAGGGCCCCCAGGTACTCCTTTTCCCTTATTGGTTCTTTTAAGAGTCTGGCCTCTGCCTGCTCTTCTCACAGTGTCTTCTGGGAACAAGAAGATGCCATCGGAAGAAGCTGCTTTTGCTTTCTCTGTCTACCTCTGCCCCTTTAATTCTGCCTCCAGGCTTAAGCTGCACTTCTGAAGCTTCCTGATTTGGTGTCATTGTGACCCCTAGGCTAGTCTGGATGCCTGCAGAAGTTTTGAGTTTTCCTGTCCTTGTGGTGACATTGGAGGATGTGGTCACTGCTTTGCCCCTAGTTGTTGCCCGGAAACACATGGCTTAACATGTCTTGTTCGTCACATGTTCATTCTTAGAAGCTATCCTTGTAGCCATACAAACTGTGGGGGTGTGACAGATAGGCTCAGTTTGATCTGTGGGCAAGTTACAGTTATCCCTGGAGGCAGGGTTGTGTTCATCAATGTGCATTTCATGGGTAAGTAATAAGCAGTAGCAGTCTGTGAAGGTGGAGGCCACAAAGCTGGGTGATAGACCACAGGTCCCCAGTGAGCATTTGGCAGAGGACACATTTCTAGATGAGAAGGCAGTGTAGGAGGCTCTGAAAGGTTAGAGGGGAAGAGGTTATTGAATCCTAAGAGTTCCCTGAAAAGCTACTTGGTTGTTTGGGGATCTGGGAAGATGGTCTTCCACCTCAGTTGGTGGTGGCCAAATCTGGGGAGGCTGCATTGCTTGCATGTGTAATAATACACTTAGCCATACCAACCTCAGGGGGTCATGGCTTTTCATGGCCACCTTCCAGACCTTGGCTGCAAATGTCCTGCAGCTAGCCAAGGAAGAATTTTCTGTGACACTTTAACTGAGCTATAGAGGAGACTTGGGGGTACTTTGTGGTAGCTGCACATTCTGCTTGTTCCTTTGTAATTTTTACCCCGCACACACAAGTCAGCTTCTGGATGAAAGAGTAAATATACCAAGTTGCTGTTCATCAATTGGAATTTGATCGTTCGCTTGGAACAATACCTACATGGTGCCATATCTTCAGTGAGTCACATAAAGGACACATGATCTATGGACAGGAAGATGTATTCTGCATCTCTTCAGGGGCATCTTGTTTTCATGCATAATGACTTGCCCTTGTGTGTCTCATCAGGGGCACATGATCTTGTGTTTTTCATTGCATCACTTCAAGGAAATGGAATCCATATACGTGAAGATGTGTCCTGCATCACATCGGAGACACGTAATTCATGTACATGCCTTTCCTTGGCCCATTACTCCAAGGATACTTCTACCTTTTTATGTGTCATCATTTCTTGAATAGCAGCAAGAGGCGTTTTGTTTGCTCTGTTCCTGTGGTTTGGAAGTTGATAGCCAATCCAAAAGGGCCAGGCCGGAATTCTTTACTGCATGGTACCTCTGCCTTTTGAAATTAACTAAAAAGTGATTTGATACCCAAACTTTACAAATATCTTTTTTTCCATGGACCCTCTCCAGACTTCAGCAAATACTGATGTTCTTGCTTTTCAACCCACTTTGTTAATTAAATGATGGTTTGTTTTTTTTTAAATTTTTACCGTGAGCTCCATGTTGGTTTTCATTTTCCTAAAGAAAGATATCACTTAGGTGTGGTGATACATTCCTGTAATTCCAGTACTTGGGAGCCAGAGGCATGAGGATCACAAGATTGACCCACCTGGTCTGTGTAAGGAGACCCCCCCTATCTTAAAAAACAAGATAAAATAAAAGTGTGTGTGTGTGTGTGTGTGTGTGTGTGTGTGTGTGTGTGTGCACGCGCACGAGTACTTTCTGTCAGAATTGTCAACAAAGTATTTTTACCTGAGAGTGAGGCCAGGTGATAGAAATTTAGAGACTTGCTCTCTCCTCCATGTTATCAGAAGAAGAAGCAATTGGATGATGCGTGTACAAACTCAAGCATCTGAACAAATGTTGGTTGAAGGGGCTACCTATCTGACCCGAGCCAATTGCCAAGAGTACCACAAAGGAGGCCCACCCCGCCCTGCCTGTGCAGGGCTGCTGAGGGCTGACCAGCTCTAAAAAGAAAATAGCAAACAAGACCAATAGGAGAAACACACACAGTTTTAGGTTCTAGAAGATAATTACCGGAGTAAAATGTTTGTTTTTCAGCATATATTCCTGGGCACTGCCCCTCATAACTTCAGCAGGACAAGCCTGTCTAGGTGGACACCACTCCAGATCCTTTCTCTAGGTTGACCAGAAGCCAGAAGCAGCACTGGAAGAGATGAGTTATAGGTTCTAGGTTGGGGTTCTGAGAGCAAAAAGAACCAGAGCTGGGGGCCATGCTGTGGAGACTGGTGGGAAATGTTAGGAAAAGATCCCATGGAGGTGTGCTGAGTCAAGAGCAGACTCTGCCCTGCCTAAGGCCTGGCTAGATCCTGGGTCAAGTGACTCCTCAACTCTCCTGTGGGTGGATCAGTGACCTCTAGAAGACACCAGTCGTTTGAGAAGCCACCCTAGAAATGAAAGCAGGAGCACAGAAGTCAGCCGAGGAGAGGCTGGCAGTGCAGACCCCGGGCTGGAGAAGTGGGCATGCTCAGATCAAGATCCTGGCTCTCTCTTTTATCAGGCTCATCAGTGAGCTCCTTAACTTCTGTGCCTTCATCTGAGCAGTGTACACATTGCCACTGGGTGCATCATTTGACTGACACCAGGAAAAGGGAAGCAATGCTGGAGATTCTTTGCTCTGTCCTGGCAATATCAACAGATACTGTCTCATATTGTTGCTCAAGGATGATGATGGGAAGTGATTTTGATTCTATCACATTAGGCTGTGTGTGTATGATATGTGTGTTGGTATGTGGGGTGTGGTAGGTGTGTTTGTCTTTACAGTATGAGTCTGAAATTCCAGCTATCCACAGCCTTACATAAATGAATGGGTGGGAAAACAGTAACCAATTTCAGGTCCTCACCTGAAGTCCCAGCTGAGAATAACTTGGTTCTGTAAGAAGTGTCCTTTACCTGTGGCTCTGACCCCTGGCATGGGTTTGCATCCAAACAGGATTGCCAGTGGAAGCATGCCATCCCACTGCAGACTGTGTCTCCAACTAGGATGCTGGTGGGGCCTCATTCCAGCTTTGCCTTTTGAAGGATCTGGGGAAGAACCCATCTTAAGGAGAAGCACCCTTAGAGCACAGTGGCGCTGGATTCCGTTACAGAACCTCCGAGGTCCAGTTCTTGACTGTGTTTTCCCTAATCAGACACAGGGTGGCACTCTTCATTAAGTAATTTGGCCGCTGCCAGGGAAGACGTCTTCTGTGAACTCTTGTGACTCCAGGAAAATGAATTCTTTCCTTTTCCTCTGGCTGCAGTGAGGTAGATCTAAGGTGACGGGAGGGGGAAGTGACCGTGGCCCCCAGGCCACTGCGACTGTGGAGCATTACGCTCACCTGAAGGCTCGACCTTCTATTCATTTAATTCTGTATTGATGGAAGATATGAACAGTCAGTATAAAACCTTTGCCATCTCCATGTGGGAAGATTGGGGTTGTATTGTGTGAATTAATCCCTTGGGGAAGACATCATCGAGGCCAGTGGTGGTGACAGGAGAATGAGGGAGGTACCAAGGTCACCATTAACCAACCACCAATCACCATCCTGCTGATGGGGGAGGGGAACCCTTTGTCTAAGGGAACTGGATTGAGCTTTGCAGAGAAGGAGGGGGCTCAGACTTGCGATGGGAACTGGCTTCTAACCACTCGCCCTCCCCAGCTGCAGCCTGAATTCACACCTTGACATCACAGTCAATCTGCCGACTCTGCTGCCCAGGCGTGGGGCCCGTTTGGGATTGGCGTTAGGGGCTGACAAAGGAAATTCTTTACAGTGGGCAAAAGGGAGTGTCTGTGGTTTGGGTTACAGCCCTGCTAAGTAATTTTAATGAAACCAAGTCACTGTGCTACCCAGGAGCCTGGCCTTCAGAGGGCCAGGAACCGGTTTTCCTTTGGGCTGATGTCTGGATTGTAGAGAGTCCCTGTGAATTAATTGGGCCTGTGTAAGATAACATCTTAAGTTCTCCAAATAAGACCCTGGATAGATACAGGAAGTCCCCTTGACATATCAATTAATTAATTGAAAATGAAATATGCTAAGTTCAAAAAAGCCAGTCATAAAACTAAGTCCTGTGCTGGCAGTTATAGTTAATGGAGCCTATAAGCATAGACTTGCCATTATAAATATTAAATACCACCTTTACAGAAAGCTTACATATTTTCAAAGCGCTTTGCATTCCTTAATTGCTCAGGACTTTGAATACCCCCAAGACAATGTGATTAACTCCATTTAAGAGGACGAAAACTTAGCCCAGAAAACCTGGAACTCATTGTCCTGTGAAGAAGACATGGGGAGCGCTAGTGTCCTCTTTGGCAGACCTTGTCTTTGTGGAGATCTGCAGGGCCCTGCAGCGTTCCCTTAGTGATCACTCTCCGGCTGGTTCACTGACAGTCCCTCTGAATCCCAGAAATGACATTTGTAATCTCAAACTCAACCTTCCCAGCAGCTTGGCGGGGAGGCAGAATCAGCCCATCTCCTAGAAGCAAAGTACAGGGTCAGCGAGAAAGTGGCGTGGTCCACAGGCTCGGAGTGCCCGGTGCTGTGCGAAAGCCAGGCTTTAGGCTTTGGGGCCAAGGGGCCCCAGGCAGCAGAGGTGGGGCCTGCAGGTAACACAGGGGCAGTGGCACAGAAGCCTGGTCAGTTCACTTAGGAAGCCTGTGCTCTGTCTCAGTATGGTAAAGTTCTCAGGACTTCTGGGTCATCACTGAATTCACGCGGAGGTGAGCCTCTTCCACAGCTGTTGCCCCTCACTTCCCACTTGAAACGTTATTTTACACAGTCGCATGCTAACCCTTTCTCTGGGGCCTCTATATGTTAATTGCCGGTCTTCCTGGTCAGAATCCTGATTATCCATCTACACTTCTAGCTTCTTTGTTTGTTGTTTTAGGTTCTGTTGTTTTTCTCTACTACCTGTGAATAGTAGAAAAGCTAATGGTACCTCTTCTTCAGTTGGACCCATCCTGTCCATGTCCAGGATGAGGTGTGGACCTAAGTTAATGGCTAAGGGGTCTAGTGAATCAATGAAAACATTGCTTTTTATTCATATATTGATCTTCAGCTGCTGTAGGCTGTGTCCATCTGGAGGTGGGGACAGGAGGTGTGAAGCCACACCTTAGGGGTCCTCCATGAGGTGTGATACTCACAGGCTGACAAATGGTGGGAATATTGCTTTCCTGAAGTGCTGGTCATGTCCAGATGGTGCTAAATATCTGCTGCTGCACCCCACATCCCTCCACCCGGCTCTTCTACCCCACCCCTTTAAGTCCTGTGCCTGAGGCCCCCAGTGTTTTCCATGTGAAATAAATATCTCTAAGACTCAGGACCTGACATTTCAAGACCATTCAGAAATCAGTTCTTATTATGTCTCTTACATTCCACACGTCACTCTGAAATAGCTAGTCCCCCCCAGTCCTGTGCCATCACACCCAACTTCATGGTTTTTGTTTGTTTGTTTGTTTTGGCAAAGGACCCCCAGGTTTGAAATAGTTGCCAGGAAGAGCAGGGCTCATGGCTACCCACAGGCCCGGGGGCGTCCTCCCATGCCCGGACTGTGCAGGCTAGACTTGCTGAGTCTGCAACTGCAGTGTCTGTGCTTTTATCTCTGCCTCCACTGCTTCCGCTGCTCCGTTTTGGAACATGCGGGATAATATGCTCTGGTCCCTTAAGGACGTAGAGGAAGGAACCATTTCCATATCCATTTGACTCAAGTTACCATAGTCAGCTGCTGGCTGAGCAAACTGACCTCAGATGAGTCACCATCGAGCTCACAGAAGGTCACAGTTCAGTCAGACTCTGTGAGTCCAGTTGAGAAGTTGATGTCTGTGCTCAGGATGCCAGTAGAAGCAAAGAAGGGTGGGATGCTTGGTCCCAGCAACCCCCAGGCACAGGTTTCAACTCCATTCAGTCGACCACAGTGAGACCATGAGGCCCCAGCGGGGATAGGTGGCCAAGAGACAAGGCAAGAGCTGGCAGGGAGCTGGCAGGAGTGAGTAGGGTACAGGACCTATTAAATGGGACCTGGGGGCTTGCTAGGCTTCCAAATCCAGGGTGCTTCCAGCCCAGAGGAAGGTGAAGTCTGGCCCCAGGGTGAAGCTGTAAGGGCAATCAGCTGCAGGTCACAGGGGCCACAGGAGGGACACGGGCAGCAGCAGTGTCGCTGTGACGGGGTGACAGGAGCAGGGTTACCTGTGACCTATTCATATCACTTCCCTTCGCATGTTACTGACTGACATGTTGTCAGCCTTGGTCCTCACCGCCACTGGAGAGGTGAAGGACAGAGGAACAGGTGGTGGAATCAGTCTGTGGTCAACAGGGTAAGAACATGAGTCACACCAAGGGACATTATCAGATCACCAGTCAGCACAGAAACCCCATCTTCCACCAGGCATTATTGCAAGTTTCCATAATCCACAGGGTTTGATTTGTCAGCACTCATCTTTTCCTGTCTGGCTCCTAGCTGGTTCCAGGAAATCTCTGGGCAGGTTGCAAATGTCTGGGTTGAAACAGCTCTTCCAGGGGGAGGATGCAACAGAGACTTGGGGGGTGGGGGGAGACACGACACACACAGCAGATTCCACCTGCCCCAACTAGGCTTGCTTCCAGAGCAGGCAGGCTGAGCTCAGCCACAGCGTTTCCACACGCCTGACACTCTGCAAACCATGGAATGTTGCCTGGGTGTGATAAGTGCAGGCGGCATCCGGAAGCATCCGGAAGCAACCTCCGACTTCCTGGTGTCTTGGAGACTGTTGGTAAGGAAGCCAGCTTGAGGAGTTGCTGCAGGAAGCTGCTCAAGTCAGGGATCCTAGCATTTGCTTAGGAAGTGGCTTTCTTCATCGTGAGGGGCAAGGCAGAGACAGTAAAGGAGGAAGCGGAAAGTCACTCCATAGCATTTGAAGGTCACCGCTACAAACACTACATACAATTGAGCTGATTGTTCATAGCACCAAAATGATTGGTCTGCGAAGTCAAAGGGAGTTGAGTTTGTCCATCTGGAAAATAGTATTTATTATTTGAGGCTTCAAGTTTCACAGAAAGCATTCAAAGTTTAAAAAGATCATTTTATACTCCAAAATTGGAATTTAAATCTACAGTGTTGAATGGAAGTATAATTCACATAGATCAGAAATAAAAAACACCAGACCATGTAATAGACAGTTTGTTTTCCATTCATACCCTTCACAGCCCTCGAGGTTAGAAATTATTTCTTATTGATTTCTAGGACTTTTATATAATAAAGATGTGAATTGTGATTAATTTTCCAATGCACATGTAAGCAGATTATTCCTACTCACATTTATCCTCTCTATTTCTTACACAAATGCTAGCACATTGTACAAATACCGCACCACAATGTTTTGATGAACAGTGTATATTGGAGAGTCTCCCATATTAGTACACAAAGAGCATCTCAATTTTTTTTTAAAATTTGGGAGCTTTGTTTTGTTTTTGTTTTCACTTAGAGACAGTGTCTCACTCTGTAGCTCTGGATGACCTGGGACTCCCTATGTAGACCAGGCTGGTGTGAACTCACAGAGATCCATCCACTTGCCTCTGCCTCTAGAGTGCTGTGATTAAAGGCATCATAGTGCTCTGAAGCTGCATAGAACTTTAACATTACACTATGAATGTTTGCATATTATTGGCACCAAGTTATTTCATTCTTTTTTTGTTACAATAAGCCAGGTTAAGTATTGTGTCCATGTTGTGATGTGCCAGTCTTGACAGTCATCCTAGATGTGATAATGCTGGGTCAGAAGGTACATGCCTTTGTCATTTAAACTGTTTTAACTTCAGAATTGACAGAGCAGCCACACCCCTCTGGGCTCTTTGTTACAGGATTCTTTACTAGTTTGGAGTAAGTTTCCCAGTTCTTCCCCAGCAGCCAAAGCATGTGTACAAACATAAAGATCATAAGTCCTCAATCCACTTTTGTCAGGTGCACTAATCTATAAAACATGCCAGGGAGAACGGCATCTTTCAATGTCCAGTCCACTTGTCCAAAGCTGTCGTTGTTCTTATGCTGACTTAAACATTCATATATGAAAAACTAAGGGTATTTAAACACATTTTCATACAGGACTTCACTTTCTTGTTAAACTTATTACTAGAAACTCTGTCCATCCTTTATGGCTAATTATGTGAGAGAATTCCTTCTTTACATCTTCAAAGCTGTTGTTTCTATATGTTCATTTTATACTCTGTGTCAATTAATATATTTTTCTAATTTGTAGGTTTTTCACTTGATTCTGTTTTGTAGGAGGTGGAGTGAGGCCAAGATAAATATAATTGCTATCATATGAATCCTATGTAATTTTTTATTGCTGAATTTCACTGCTTTTTAAGATTCTATAAGTCTAATACTAATTTATTTTTGACCTATAGCCAACTTTTGAAATCATTTTTTCAAGTTCTTGAATTTGATTTTGACATCTTTAGCTAGTCTCATTACATGTATCATTCAAACCCCAATAAGAATATATTATTTTCTTAAGCATTTGGAACTCAAATAGCACCGTGATTTCATTTGAAAAAAAAAAATTAAGCAGAAGAAAACATGAAGTATGGTTTTGCTATGATTGCAAAGCTTACATTCTTCCCTGAGTTTGAAAAGAGAATAATGCTTGCTTTAATGATGGCAATTAATTTGCATTATGCTCATGTTAAGTTCCCTCTTGAGCAAACAGGCAAGTATGGACCAGTGAGTTGAGAATGGTAAATAAGTTAATAGCCATGAATCAGATAAACATTGTTGGTACATTTAAATTAATAAAAGCACACACTTTCTAAACCCTTTCTTAAATAACAAGTGGGAAATGCACAGGAGATCTGATGCACAAATAGGCTCCTGTGAGGTAGACCCTTGATGCTGGTCTCCATGGAAACCATAGAGTGCAGGAGGAACAGTCCAAGGTGATGCCACCATAAGTCATTCCTGTCCTGACATAGCACCATGTCCTGTCCTCAGTTCATTTGCTCTGTGGAATTGCATTGTGATTTGTGATGCCTTTAAGACACAGAACAAGCTCTTATCATTGAAAGGAATCATTTAGATTTTCATTATGTATTTGTCTCCTAGGGAGTAGTAGAGTAGAGGAGAACAGTCATGATATTGTCATACAGATCCTAACATCACCTGCAATGTCTGGCTTATGAGGCTTTTGTGTCTGTATGTCATAAAGGTGCCTCAGCAGTCCAAAGACATAGGTGTCTGGCTGAGTTGTTTCCCCTTCGATAAACCAGAAATAAGTGAATCTCCCAGAAGGCTTGAGAGGGAAAGACTGTCAGGTTGAAGATTATCAAATTGATGGCACACTGCTGTTCTGAATCAACATCCATGAAACAAGTGGACAGGGCAGACTTCACAAGAACAAAAGGGTGCAGAGCTCAGCAGCCATACTGTGGTGTAAGAATAATTTTGTTGGTACCAATCCATGACTTTGTAAAGCTTCAACATTCTCATCTTTTAAAAATTGCCATTACTAGCCAGGCAGTGGTGGCGCGTGCCTTTAATCCCAGCACTCAGGAGGCATGGGCAGTCAGATCTCTGAGTTCAAAGCAAGCTTGGTCTATAGAGCAGGTTCTAGAGCAGCTAAGGCTGCACAGAGAAACCCTGTCCTGAAAACAAACAAGCAATAACAACAACAAAATCACCACTAGTACTTAAGATTCATGAGTACAGCGTCATTGGGACTGAGCCTGCTTCTCAGCCATCCATGGTTTCCCTGTTTGTAATTCTGTGCACATCTGACTCTCATTATCATTGCTTGGTTTCCCTGAATGAATTTTCATCTTATGCATAAAGGCACTCATCAGAATAAGCAGAAAAAAATAGAGGACCAGGTATAGACATCAGTGGGCAGGGCAATACATGGTCAGGAAGTCATAGTAAACAAGTCTAGGTGGAAGGCAGATGAGAATAGCTGCTTTGTAAAGAATTGCACACCTTTAAAGGTTTGCCAGAGCAACATAGTAAGACCCTGTCTCAAAAAAAATGCTTAATAGAGAAATGTTTTCGGAGAGGAGGGTCTGTTCATCTAGTGGTGAACAAGTTCTTTACTGCCTGCCTGCTGTGAAGTTGGCTGTAGAAAGCAGTGGGAAAGGTATGCTTCTCTGAGCCACACACAGCCTCCATCCATCAGGATACTAGACACATCCATTGAGAAGCCTGATTAAGGTGAGTAACTCACTGTGTCCTCTGCAAGGGTGATTCCTGATGTCCTTATGGGCACTGGGAAGCACTGGATAAGCAGAACACTATTCAGCGATCCATACTACCATGTATTTTGCAGACTGATAAAGAGACTCCTATTATGATGCAGAATTCTTGTTCAAACTCTGCTTTGCCTTCACCCTGAGATACTTCAAGGCAGTCCACAGTAGATCACATGAATGCTGGGCCAGAGCTCCAGCATATCAGATGCTGTCCCAGCAGGAAGGAGCTTTGGTTTGAGCTGAGACTGTAAAGAACATGGTTTCCATTCATCATTCCCAGGAAACAGAACACTCACCTTAGTCATACTCGTCACCCAGTCTGGCAAAAACAGAGGTGAGGTGGTAACACACACACACACACACACACACACACACACACACACACACACACACGAAAGGAGTTTGGACACATTTGTGGTAAATTGAAATAACTTTCTTGATAGATATGTGTTATGTTAGTTAGTAGAGATTGTGACTCTAGATTGGGTTGAGATGGGAAGACCCACCCAAACTATGGATGGCGCCATTTCCTGGACTGTCCCTCTCCAACCGAGTGGAGGCCGAGGAGCAAGCTGTGCGCCGGCATTCATCCCTCTCCATTCCTGACTGAAGATAGGGTGAAACTGGCTCCTCCTGCAGTCATGACCGCCCTACCGTGACGGACTACACCCTCACACTGACTTCCTTAAGTTGCTTCTGGCTGGCGTTTTGTCACATCAGTGAGAAAAATAACTAAATCACATGCCCACAAATGTGACCGCTATGGCCTGACCTGACCCGAAGTCACTGTGAATCTAGATAAAAAAAAAACCCTCTCTTGGCCTTATAGGTGCACCACGGCTAAACTCCCTCTCAAGAGAAGGAAACAAACTTCCAAATGTGAGAACTGGAGACCTGTGCCTCGGTGCCCCCCCCTCCCCCCCCTGATCTTTAATGGAATGTTTAGACAAGCACTGATAACACTCCCCCCAACAGCCCAAATAAAGTTTTACAAGGAGAGCAGGTGGGCCTGTTTGTAAGATCAACTTTCCCCAAAGCAACAATCAGACAAGCATCTCAACCTTGCCACTTGGTTAATGTTTCTCTCTGGGCCCCTGCTCTGTGTGCGGCTGCCTGCTTGGCTTTTCACCTGCTGTCTGCAAGAGTGGCCTCAGTCATTACACACCATTAGTCTGTACTTGAATCCTAGCTCTCCTACCCCTCCCTTACCAAACTGTCCCACCTCTAATGGCCCCTGGATACCTGTGTTTCCACGAAGTCTGAGGTCTGTAGGTGTGCATCCTGAATGGTGCACCCAGTACCACTTTCCCTTCCCAGACTCCTCCTGTGCTTTATCCCCTTCCTGATGACTGCTCAGGCCATGGACACAGCCATCGAACCCTTCGGTGCTTCCCACGACATTTTCCATATATTCATTCATCTCTTATCTCAGACTTGACTGAGAGTTGTCCCCAGGGAATCAGCCAACAGATAAGGTGTAGCTCCAGGGTGTTCTGTAGGTGTCTAGGGTGGGGAGGTCGCTTTTCTGTTGCTCCTCCTCAGAGTTCCCCAGCTCTTTGTTCCTGCCCCCAGAGAAAGCAGACAAAGCAGACAACTCTCGAAGGCTGGAGGTCAGGGTGCTTTTCTCCCATAGCAACATGAAGCACGGTGCACACACAGAGCCAACAGACAAATGAATCGGAGGCCTAGCTCAGCTTGTTCTTTGTGGCAGACACCAGAGAAACAGAGCCAAGGGTGCTCTGGTGGCTGGAACAATGGGCATAGTTGTCCTGGACAAGATCATGTTCTTTGCTCAGTATATTGTCTTCATACCAAGTGAGCCCCGAACCACAGCTGTATCCACACGTAAGTCTGTCCGGGCTGTGGATGGCAGGCTAGCCACTGATCCACCTGCTCTGCCTCTCCGCGGTTGACTTCTAAACAGATTTTCACCCTCAAAGACTGGGCGGGGCTCCCAGGGCCACGAGAGCCTGCCCTTGGAATTGGCATCCCAGCAACTCAGCTTCTTCCTGTTCCTTCTCTCACTGTCCAGCCTCTGAGCTGGCTACTCAGCCAGATGGGAAACATTGCTCTCTCTGGCCCGGAGTGTGGATCCTATGCTGGTGACAATGGGCCCATTGGTCCCCAAGAAACCTGTGTGGCTGCAGGGGACTAAAGATGGGCTGTAAGGCTGGGCTTGCTGTTGGCAGAACTCCAGCCCCAGACAGCTCACGATGCACTGCAGTTCTAAACCCTGCCACACCCCATCTGGTCTCCTGGAAGCCCAGCAGTACCTTCTAGGGGAATGGTCAGGGTCTGAACCTGCCGGCAGCGGTCCCCAAGGTTTGCGTCCTTCTGGTGGCTGCTGTTATCCATATTGCTATACCTGAAACATCCCCCTGCCTCTCATCACAGGATGCTTACAGCTCACAACCTCTGTGTGATCTTCTCCCAGACCTTTCTGATGCTCTGCCCCGTGTGAGGTGGGTCCATCACTCCTGCTATAAATTCCTCTGTGAAGTTACTGGGTCATGCCTCCCCTCACGGGTTACTCAAACAGCAAATGCCCCACTGGTCACCTGGCAGTGACTCCTTCCCTATAAGGGGATTATTTTGAGGTCAGTTGTCCTCTCCATGGAGCCAGTGAGTAGCTCAGGGCCAGGAATGGGCCATGTCACATGTTTTAATAGGCTACGGACACTGACAGCATCTTGTTGCAGCCTTGCAGCAGACATCCTGCTGTAAAGCCATTTACTCACTTAAAAAAATTGTCCTAAGTTTTGCTGTTATCACAATGACGGTTCTTCTCCTGTCTGCAGCCTTTGCCCTCTCTCAAGGGCAGGGTTAGCAAACAGCCAGATAATGAGTTTAGTTCTGTGAGCCTGTGGGCTCTGCTCCATCTGCCCATCAGGCCATATAGTTAGAGGCTGTGCCAACAGGTGGGCGTGTCTGGTTCTGGAAAAATGTTAGCTGAAGCTGCCTAGGGTTACAGTTGTAATCTGCTTGAGGGCCTGCCATCCTTGGCTGGTAGGCCATCTGGCTGGTGGGAGCAGTGTGTGTCTGTGGTGGGCAGCCAATCATTCCTACTGTATGTTGTTTGTTTTATTGTAGAGGAAATGAGCCAGCAGTTTCTCAGGTCCTCCCATCTGCTAGGTGGATCACAATTTGAACCTTTGAGGTCCATCTGACCTCAAAGCTGTGGCACTTTCCCCAGACTGAGCCAAAGTCCTGCTGTTCCCACTAATGAGGGGTATGACCTGGGCAACCGCAGCATGTCTCTCTAATGCTAAGAAGCTCCTGGCTGGAATATGAATGCTGGGGCCCTCTGCAGGCCATTTATAAGAGGATCCAAATTTTTTCCACTTGGAGCAACTTAATGTGGCATCAGGAGGAGGGTGGAATAGCCCTTGGAATCCCTTCATGAGTCTACCAGTCACTGAGCCCTAGGCCCTTAGCTCTAGGATGTAAAGATGGCACAACTTCCATCCTGCCTTGTTGTCCTCATGAAAATACAGCAGGCTTTAGAGAGCACTGGTTCCAGTGCACACCCTCCTTGAATTCTGGGTGTGCTGATTTCTCATGCTACCTTGATGTTAGACTAATGGCTCTGGGTGCCCATTCTGCAACCCCAAGAGCCAGGTTCAAAGGGAAGCCCATATTCAAAGCCCACACGGACCTGGCTTCCAGCTCTTGACATGGGTAGACACAGTCTCACACAGAGCCATAGGGTGTCAGGAGAAGGGCTCTCTGGCAGGAGAGCAGCAGACAGTGTATGAGTATGACGTGTGCAGGTTTTAACAGAGAGGCAATAGTTAAAAATGGTTCCAGATCAATAGTCATGCTGATGGAAGCAAACATGAATTAAAATATCGACTGTTTGAATTTTAAGTCCAGTTTGTTTTTACAAACAAAGGTTTGAAATTAATCTGCATTATTTCAAAAATTGTTTAATATAATCTAATTCAATGAAATGGGTGAAGAATGGTTTTGATGTCCAGATTAAGTACTTTTGTTGTTTTAGAAAAATAATTCTGTGTCTTTAAAGGCCAGTGTGGTTCACGTCTCTAAACCAATGCTTCAAGACCAAGAGTGGATACCCATTTAAGAAAATTGGATTTTTTTTTCTTTATGTAGTATAGTACTTTCTTATAAAAGTATGGGCCATAAAACAAAGAGCCCTGAGTAATCTTGTTTGGCCACAGTTGCCTTGTCTTCAGTAAACAAGCATCTCAGGTATAGTTTGAGTCCTGTTTCCAGAGGTTAGCTTTCTGAATATGTCAAATGTGAATATGTAACCCTTGAAAACATCAATATGCTATATACCCTGAAGCACAAACACACCCTGTTTTGTTTTGTTTTTTCAATAAAGACTTAATATTTTATGCCCTGGCTTAATCTTAAAACTGCAAAGTCAAAGCCTGAGTGAGAAATGTTGGGAAGGAATTGGAACTGTAAGCTCCAGTCAGTTTATAGCAGGATCTGTTCTGCTCCACAGGGCCCATGGCTTGATGGCGCTGAGGTATTTTGGAAGTCGTGGCTGGATTTATTTGGTTGGTGTATGTGTGCTCCCTTCCCATTCCTTCATCTTAGTCTTCGGGTGGCATCGGCACCTTCCTCGCCTGGTGATCTGTTATAGGTTGTCTTTCGATTTGTAGAGATGGTGGTTTTGGGGGAATCTTGACAAAGATGACCTGGTGTTTCCTTTGTGGTCTGTGCTGTGGTGTCCTGTCAACCTTATGTTTTAGCAGTACATTCTCCCCTTCATCATTCCCATGGCCACCTCCCTCACTATCAAAGTTTTGACTTGTGCATGCCATTTTCTTGTTTGTTTGTTTTGTATCTCCCATTCTCTCTGCTTTTCCCTCCACTGCTCGATCACAGTTTCAGAGCATATTGTGTACTTGCTCATATCAAAACACCTCAGACAACTAACTTACATTATTAAATTTAATTTACATTATTAGAATTAATTTCCTTGTTTCTTTTATTTTTTCATTATAGCTTTTTATACATCATCTGAGTAGAGCTTCAGGGAGCTGGGCCTAGACTATCTTAAGAAAATACACCTAGATATAAGGTCCAGGTGGGGCCTGAAGTTACTGAGCCCCTGTTGTGTGGAGGAGTTTTCCCCGGCCCACCTGCCCCAGAGTGATGCCATCTGCAGGAACCTAAGGGCCACTGGACCAGTGGGGGAGTTTGCCAGAGAACACATTGAAAACACAGTTAAACGCTTGGCACACACTCTGGCTTCCCAATGACTTCTGTTTAGAGCCACTCATGTAAATTTTGCAGATAATTAAACTTTCCATACTGATCTTTCAAACCAGACAGGAATCTTAGTTTCCAAGGTCCAGGAACGGTGTGTGCAATCCGGGAGGGTCTCAGTAACTAAGGGTCCTCGGGGAACATTTCCTGGGGGGTGGGGGATTAATCCCAAGCTGAGTCTGCTTATGATTTACACACCTCATAGTTAAAAGATCCACATTCTAAAGGGGCTGCGGGAACCTTTGCCCCCAGGGAACAAAAGCAGGAGATTAGCTCCGTGTTATCAATCAGCGTTGTCAGGACGGAATAAAAAGGCTAACTTTAAAGGCTTCACCTGTTGAAGCATTAGTTAGGGCTTCCACTGGAATCAAAGGTCACTCTTGCTCGAGGTTTTGTGTCTTGAGTCCTCAAATGGGCACACTGAATTACCTTTAAAAGTAGCCTCAAAGCACCGGAGATGAAGCATGGATTAGCGTCTTAATCTTAATAGCACGAGGCCTGTAGTTAGGGTTTGGGACTCACTGGACTAGGCAGCATTGTCCAGGGATGTCCCTGGCATGCGGTACTATTAGAGGTGGGCGGGGGATGAGGGTGGGCTTTGTGCCTCAGAGCCTTTGACGGGCTTTAGGGGTGTTCTCACAAAGCTCTGCCAGCTGAGTTGGCGTCCACCCTCAGACAATGGGATTTGTCAAGAGCCAAATAAATGAAATCTTGGGCTCAGGCAGGGAAGGGTGGACACCCCGCCTCTGGTATTTATGTGGAAAACAATGGCAGCTGGGCACAAGCCTAGGTCTGAGAAGACTGGACATGGAAATGCTACCTGAAATCTCTTTCCCTTCAAAGTCAGAACCACCCAAGAACACTGAAGTTGACTGGGAATTGCCTTCTCTGATTGCTGTCCCTACCTAGAGTCAGGAATAGTTTCTGTTTGTATGTAGACAACAGCCTGTGGTAGCTGTCTCGCCACAGACACAGGGGTGACCAGAGGCTTCAAGGCCCCAACATAGAAATACAGACATATTAATGGTTTTTCAAAATGTCCAAATTTATTGAATAACAATACGTTCACAAGCTGGGTTGGTTTCTTTGGCTACATTGTTGGAATTGTTGGGTCCATTGATGCCATCTTCCACTAGTATCAAAGTTTAGATTCCTTAGTCTTTCAGTGTGGATTGAAGACCAATGCTTTTCCAGGAACCCTTCAGTCCTTCAGTGTCAGAGAGGAATTGATGAGGTATTAAGCCTTGTTAAATGAGCAGAGACTAGGCCCTTAGCCTCTTTATTATGAACAGCTATTGTTGAACTACCCAGACTGAATTGTGTAAGCCAGTCTACTAAATGCCCTTTAAATATATTTCATTCTATGAATTCTGTTCCACTAGAGAAGTTTCTCTTCTTAGAATTTCTTTGTTCCTGCCAGGTTGATTACAGCTGAAATTTGTCAAGTAGTTCTGATTCCTTGGTAGTTGGTCCAAGCAAGCGCAGGTTCTTTCTGTCTGGTCTTCACTCCTAACTTTCAGGACATTTGTTGTTACATAACAAACAGTAATCACATCTATATCCATGTATCTGTGGGTTACAGAATGGCTACAAAGGGCTAGAAAGGCTACAGCGTAGTTCAAGGAGTTCAAAGGGGCTTTCTTGGAGGTGGAGGCAGAAGGCTCATGTTGGGTTGGGTAATGAATGCTGCTGGGTCACTGCTGGAGACTCTGGGTCACAAGTTTGAGCCTCAAGATTTAGTCAAGATATTAAAAGTGAGTTGCAAGGCTGTGGAGGCTGTGGAGGTGAATGAAGGACTGGGTTCTCACAGACCACTGGCAGCAGGAGTAGGCCACCCCAGCAGTGGGAGCCAAGCCATGCGGAAGCTCTTGTGACCTTTAGGGATTCTCTACCTATGGGTGACTGGTCACACACTGGTAATCAGATGACAGGTTGCCAGGCTGTCACCGTTTTCTTCTCTGTATGGGGCCCAGGTGAGGTATTACACCCTTCCTCAGTCTGTTATATTCAGTAAGTCCTTGGGCCTGGTTTTCCTGACAGGATTTTAATATGCTCATGTGCTCATATAGCCCCAGTCTACTTTGATAAATTTATAGAGTGGTGCCCTTTTACTTTTAGGAATAAGTTATTCATCAGTCTCTGCCTTGTGGGTGGTACAGGACAGATGACATTCTTTACAGGTCCACCAAGGTGCAGAATCATCCTGCACTTAAAATATAGTCATCCACAACAAGGCACAGTCAGAAAAGCCACTGTTTTATACAACAACACAGAGTACCTTAGAGCAGAGGACGGTCTGACCTCGACATTACTAATATCATCACTGCCTCTCAGTATTAAGGTGACAGGGGACAAGTCACACTGCTGGGACCCTCTTCTCTACAGGGCCTGTCCCCACACTGGCTGTGAAGACAGATGCAATTGCCCTATAGGAATGTGCCTGGCATGGTGGTCTTGACAGGCGTTTCTGTCCCTGCACCACTGGTCTGGAAGAGACTGTACAGTGGATATGTCATTGCAATGCCCTGGGTGGGAACGGCCAGGTGATGACAACTGAATGAATAGAGAGCCATCCTTCACCGTGGCTAGCTGAAGCCATTGCCGATCAGCCCAGAGCTGACCCTTCTGGCCTATGAAAAGGGCCTCACTTCCATTCCCCACTTGTCACTGCCAGATGTCCTCCTCATTCTTCATCTACCTCACTTCCATGGTGTCCAAATGCTCTTATATTCCAGACAGTTTTGACATCTGGGGGTATGTTAGCTGCTACCAGGGCACCTTTTACTTCTTCCATTCTCAGCCTCAGTCCCCCTGTACCACACAGCCAAACAAGCCCATCTTTGCATGGGGAGATACTTTCTTCTGCAGCCTGAACCTCACAGGTACACCCTTGCTTCCTGCTCCCATCCCTCCCTTCTCACCCTGATATGACATTGGATCCTCCAATTGTATAGTGTATCTTTGGACCCTGTGTACTTCCTCTAGTGTCTACATTTCATGGACAAATTACTTCCCAATCTTTCTCCATGGTCCCTAGGTATGAAACTTCCTTCTCTGTTGGCTTTTTCCTCTTTTTAGTCTAAATGTGGCCTAATGACAGCAAGTGAATGGTGTACATTCAATGGATACTGAATTTCTGAAATTGATTTTACTTGGAGATTATTGGTTCATTAATGATCTTAACACGGGAAGAGAAAGAGGTGTATCTGGCTAGTGTTTGTCTCATTTCCCATGCAGCATCATTTAAGCCATGGATGCTAATCCTGGTGGAGATTGGCAGCTCTGACTTCTCCAAGTGCTTTTGCTGATATATCTTGCCTTTCATCCCTGGCTTCCTTCTCCACATCAACCAAGTGCCCTAGTAACTATGAACAGCGGGGAAAGGAAGGATGTGAGAAGAAGGATCTGGCTTGGCCGAGATAGTCTGGGTCCCCAAGAACTTGCCAGGATGTTTGCTCCTTGTTTTTTGGCAAGTCTCCATTTCCATTTCATAGTTGTGCCAGGAGCACACTCCCCACTGTCTGCCAGAATTCCCTCCAGCATGGTGGGACCTGGTAGTGGCTGAGCAGGCTGCAGCATGGTCACAGCTGTAAGTGGTCAATGAGGGCTGTGATTGCTACTAGAAGAAAAGAGGCCAGGACTATGAGGATAGGGCTCTCCATTGTCCACAATGGCTTCCCACTGTGCATGTCAAAGGCAATTGTGTGGCCAAACTCCACTTCCCTTTCTTTGTTGCACAGATAGACAAACTCTTCACTTGAGCCAACAGTAGCAGGTTCTAGGGTCATCCTTCCTTTCAGAATCCTTGCTCCCTGGTTATGCAGGTAAGGAATCAGGGAGTATTCTGCTAGCTTAGGGAGCCTGAGTCCTGAATGATCATGTTGTGCAAACCCAGTCCCAAGCCCACCTAGGCTGAGGTTCAAGTGAGATGCTTCTGCTGGGAGAAAGCGTGGAGGTTCTAGACCCTTCTACTGTATCCTCACTACACTGACCCAAACTGAATCCCTTTGGTTCCACTTTGAAAATAGGAAAACAAACTTTCAGACTTGAGTAAGAAGAAATGAAATGCTAGGAAAAAGACTTCTGGTTTGTAGCTGGTATTGCTAGAAAGGTTCTGTGGGCTGAGATAGTCATGACCTCCTGCAGTTAGTCAGATGGCTCTATTAGCTAGAGACAATGTCAACCACCTAGTGTCTCCTTTATTGTCATACTTATTGAGCTGATGCTTCCTAGAGAAGAACAGAATATCAGTGTGGAGAAAGCATGAAACCACCCTGAAGACATACTCCCTAGGAAGGAATGGAGAAGCTGGTGTGGTGTATCAGCCATTGTTTTCCTGATCTGGTCTGAATATTAACAGGTATCCATCTTGAGAAGTGTGGGAGCTGTGAAAGCTGAATGGAGCCAGCCGCAAAAGCTGCACAGTTTGTTTGCTGTCAGTTCATACTGGCTATACAAAGAGGTCTTCCTCAGCCATCTAACAGCTTTTTCCCTGGAGCAAAATTGCCTAGGGGAAGGATAACTGAAAGTACCTCTGTAGTTCAGAGTGAGGCTTCAGAGAGCTGCTTTGAACCGAATTGTTGCATTCAGTGGAACTTTAAGACTGGTATCAGAAAGCTTTCTGTGGAACATTAAGACTGGTATCAGAACTGACTTTTTGAACATTTCAGACTTAAGAAATAGGATGGACAGGAGTGGTTTAATTGTAATGGAACTGTTTTATATATGCGTACATGTTTTATTAACTGTAGTGATTCACGAACTGATTTTGTAAAAAAATGTAACTGTCTGTTTTGTGTAAAAATGTTGAAATTTATTTTTTCTACACAGGCTCAACATGCAGTTTAAAGGATTATAAAGAAAGGGGGGTAATATTCCTCAGTCTCTTTAATTTTTTAAAAAATGTCTTGTCCCATGAGTGGATTGTTAACTTGTGCTAATGTATCCTATGTTTTGTAAACTTCTATTAAGAGATTGCTTTTGAGTGTTTACTGACATTCAGGAAATGTAAATAGTTCTATTAAGAGGTTGCTTTTGGATGTTTGCTGAAGTTTTTAAAGTGTAAATAATTCTTTTAAGTGTTTGCTTTTGAATGTAAGTTTGTAAGAATTGTAATTATGTATAGTAATGTTTATGCTAGAATTATGATGTTAACTTGTTAATGTTAATGAATAATGGTATGGTGATGCTAAGGAATTCTTAGATTTGATGTGGATGCATCAGGAGTTTATTGTTTTTAAAAAGGGCTTGGTGCAGCTAAGGCTGCTGTAGTCATCTTAGATACATTAAAAAAGGCCATTCTATCTTTATCATCCTCTACTCCTTTATAGAGAGGTGTGGCAGTCACAGGGAGCAGGAGTGGTGCTGTGGTGATTCAGAGTTGCATGGAGTTAAGTTCTGTACCCTCATTTGAGATTTATATTATTAAGAAGGGGGGAATCTATGGGAACCTACAGAGGCTTCCTAGTGAGAAATTACTCAGGATCAGAGAATCTGAGCTTGCTTTACCCAGCAGGGCTGCATAATGGGATAACTTGACCATGGGTGTGGTTACCAGGTGTTTGGAAGGGTCTACACTGGGCTGTATGGTGTGCTTTGATCTTGCAGGGGGGAGGTCTTTTGCTCCTCCCTTGGCATGTTATAAAAAGCCCTTTTCAATAAAGGATGAGGCTGTTGGTTATTGACCCAGCCCCTCTGGAAGCTATTCTGTGTTTCTGTCTTTCTTCTCATCAGCTAGGTCTTTCTATCTATCTATCTATCATTTCTTAATTCCACTCTCTTCTACAAAAGGTGGGAACAGGTCAGAGCTGGACTCCTACAGACTCCCACGGAGAAGGCAGTCCATATGGGTGCCCTCTCAAACAGTCCCTGAGAGAGCTCTCCCTTGTATCAAAGGGCCCAGAGCACATACCTGGACTGTTCCCTGTTCTAAAGGCGAGAGTTATGGTTTCTTCCTGAAGCAGAACATGAGGTGGTTGTGTGGAGAGCACAGTGAACTGTTGATACCCTGAGGTCTCAGTCTCTTCATTCCGCATCTCCCAGCCAGTGGCTTGTCTCAGTTTTGCCTAATCACAATGTTTCCCTTTGTCTCTCTTGATCTATCTCAAGCCCCACACATAAGGTTCTTAAAAAATACCAGTGACAGATATAAAGCCAGGGTTAGGACTTGATGAAAGTAGAGATTGAAGCTTGTGGTTCTTAGCTTTTTGGGACAGTGGATGAGTGGCTATCCTAGGCACTCTGGCTTCCGCTAGTCACCAGCTGGCCCTGCAGGGCTTACTGGGGCCCAGGGGTCTGGCCCCAGTCCTGGCTTAGAGGGAGAGATGCCCCACTGCTAGGGGCCACATACCATTCTAGTCATCCATAGCAGGAACTTTCCCGAGCCTCTTAGTGTCTTAGCCCCTGTGCTATTGATGTGAAGAGACACCAAGGCTGAGGCAACTGTTATGAAAGGAAGCATTTAATTGGGGTCTTGCTTACAGTTTCAGAGGTGCAGTTCATTATCGTCCTGGCAGCAAGCATGGCAGAATGCAGGCAAGCCTAGGAGCCGTAGCTGAGAACTACACCCTTTTCTGTAGGTTAAGAGATAGAGCCTGGGGCTGGCACAGGCCCCAGTGGCACATTTACTCCAACCAGTCTTCCAATCCTTTCAAATAGTGTCCCTCCCTCCTGGTGACTAAGCATTCAAATGTATGAGCCTATGTGCAGGCCATTTTTATTCAAACCACCACAGCTGGCATAGTCTGGGTTCCTCCTTAACTAATGTCTTTTCTAGCAACCACATCCTTTCACAGCAACCACAGACTCATGAACACACTTCCATGCTCCCTTGGATGCTGTAGCCCAAGGAAGGAGACCTGCCCAGTGTCCTCACATCCCACATAAGTTGAACTCATGTTTAGATGCCGGGCAGGGACAGAAGTGTTTCCAGCTAAGTGCTCACAAGGGCTGAGAATGTAAATTGTGGCACGGTGTGTGTGTGTGTGTGTGTGTGTGTGTGTGTGTGTGTGTGTGTGTGTGGTGTGTGTGTGTGTAGGGGTGGCAAAATGTCTGCAGGCCAATCAGCATCATTGGCCACAAGCTTGCAACCTCCCTGTGCCCTTCATTCACCCCCCGATTCTCATTTATTTACTTAGCACTAACTGTCCAGAATCAGGCTGAGGCTGAGGACCGGACACTAGGTTGCTCCAGGCACTCTTAGTGGATAAGCCTGAGGAATGGGGGGTTTCAGCCTCCAAGGTAGGAGGTGACAGGGAAGGGTTGCCCTAGCTGGACAGGTATGGCTATTCCATGGCACAGGGAAGCCAGGGAAGCCCAGGAATGGAAGATGTATCTGCAACTATATGTTCTTTCTTTGTTTTGGCAGTGCTGGGGGTTGACCCAGGGCTTGACACATGCAAAGCCACATCCAACCTCTTTATACTTTAATGGCCCACAGCAGCCAAAGGAGATGAGGGCACAGATGAGGACGACCAGGCAGGACAGAAGTGACTATGAGCCGAGTAAGGACTTTGAGGATGTATTTTAGGACTAGGGATGAGGCAAAAGCAGCCTCATGGGTGACTTGGTGGTTTGGCCTGGAAAATTGTGCAGTCATTCAAGCTCTTTATAAGCAAAATAAAGGTCATGTGGCTACTCTTACCACAGTGTCCATTCATATCCAAGTGGGTACAGAAGCAGGGGTGCAGGAGAGACCCCAGGGTTGGGCAGTCTGTGAGCCTCACTTGTGGGCAACATCCTTTCATGGAGCTGGACAAAATCTCCCAGGACAGGTGGACAAGTAGATATTCTTGAAGGCAAGCAGAATGTTGGAAACCCAGGGAGAAACTACTCAGGAAACAAACGCTGTTAATCTTAAGCAACTTTCCAGGGAAGAAGGCCCTGCTGACCCTGGTTCCTGACTAGTCAGAAGTAAACTTTCAGGAGCCAAGCCCAGTGCCTAGACCCTAGGGCTCTTTTCCATAAGCGTTTTATACATATCCATCCTTTCCTTCATTCTTTCTTCCTCCCTTCCCTTCTGTCTCTCTCTTTCTTATATATACTCCTTCCTTCCTTCCTTCCTTCCTTCCTTCCTTCCTTCCTTCCTTCCTTTCTTCCTTCCTTCCTTCCTTCCTTCCTTTCTTCCAGCTTCCTCTTCTCTCCCTCCTTTCCTCCTTCTCTCCTGCCCTCCACCCATCTTTCACTCCCTCCCTCCCTCCCTCCCTCCCTCCCTCCCTCTTTCCTTCCCTCCTTTCCTCCCAACCTTCCTTCTTTCCTTTCTTCCTCTCTCTTCCCCCATTTCTCATTCTTTCTGAAACAAGATGAACTTTAAGTTATGTTGCAGCATGGTTTAGAGTTCCCTGGGAGGAAGTGCTGCAAGGGTCGGGGTTCCCTGGGAGGTGCTGCAAGGGTCGGGGTTCCCTGGGAGGTGCTGCAAGGGTCGGGGTTCCCTGGGAGGAACTACACAGGGCCAGGGTTCTCTGGGAGGTGCTGCACAGAGTCGGGGTTCCCTGGGAGGAGCTGCACAGAGTTGGGGTTCCCTGGGAAGAGCTGCACAGAGTCGGGGTTCCCTGGGAGGTGCTGCACAGAGTCGGGGTTCCCTGGGAGGTGCTGCACAGGGTCGGGGTTCCCTGGGAGGTGCTGCACAGGGTCAGGGTTCCCTGGGAGGTGCTGCACAGGGTCGGGGTTCCCTGGGAAGTGCTGCAACAGGATTGCAGTCCTCCGACAGGAGGGGCACACACTGGCAGCCTTACATTTTGTATCCAGCAAAAGTATCTATCCTTTACCAAGGAAGACAAAATATGTTCCCAGATTCAGAGAAGCAAAGGCAATTTATCTCCAGTCGATCTGTGTTTTATGAAGTATGGAAATTCTTCAGGCAGGACTGACAGAAAAGCAAAGGGGATGGTGACATTAGGGTAGGCAAAAGAGGCTGCTCTCTTAATGTCTTAAAAAATGTGCAGGATGCATGAGAGCAAGTGTGTGACACTCTGTGCATTGCAGACAGAATGCAGCGCATGGGGCATAAAGGGAGCCAGAGAGGGCCCGGGGTGGGCGGAATATCAGGGTTCAGCACGAGAAGCACAAGCCATAAAGAGTTTGGTGAATTGGACTTTGCCACAACTAAAATCCACAGACAAGATTTGAGTCCAGAAGAAACATACTGGGATGTTCCGGAAGCTTATCCAAGTCCTCAGATACTTCGTGAACTGGACCAGGGGCACGTGGTCAGAACTAGAGACAGTTTATTAAGAAGGAGAACTCACGTAGGAGAACGGCAGTGGGTTGGCGACTCAGCAGGTAATCCACACGGTAATGCGGGCGCGCTTCAGACTCTCCTGCAAGGCTGGCGCGGTTACATGAGTCCAGACACACGCACGAGGACTCATAAAACCGCACCAAAATAAAATTTCTCTCATTGTTTGTAAATTAGCAAGAATCAAATTGAGAAAGAACAACTTTCTCTTTAAAACTAAAATGTATGTTTTGACTTATCACTCAGTATGTTAGCCTAAGAAATGCACACCTCCTTGTAACTGCTAGAAAATCTGTCAGTATCCCTGGCATCGGTATCCCTGGGCACCACACTGCCTGTGTCCCTAGGCCAGCCACAGGAAAGGCTGTGTGTGTGTGTGTGTGTGTGTGTGTGTGTGTGTGTGTGTGTGTGTGTGTTTGGAAGAACAACAGTCCACCAGACACTCACATTTCAGTCAGGTCTTGCGTATGTTAGTTTACCTGAAAAAGAAGACACAAGCATATGGGCCTGATATGGTCAATCAACTGTCCTTAGTTTCAGGACCTGCTGAGGCAAGCCCATCTTCACCATAGGGCTTGAAAATACCTAACTAAGTGAGATTCCATGTCAGGAAGACTTGGTCTTGGGCTAGCCTGTAACTCAGTATAGAGAGCTTTCCTGGCATTTACCAGGCCCTAGATTCTGTTCTTAGTATTGGGGAGTGGGGATGACAGAGACTCGATAACCATTAGTAGCTCAGGAAATAGAGGAACAGGGTTACTAGCAAGCTCAGGCGTGCCGGAAGCTAGAAAACAAAAGCCAAAGTGCTGCTTCTTCCCATAGCTCTGCTGACACCTGAATTGTAGCCCAGGAGACCTTTTTGGACTTTGAGGCGGCAGAGCACAGAAAACATCAGTTTGCTATGGCAGGTGCCTTCCTGGATACCTTGGAGGCCCTTCAGTTTATGCTAGTGTCCCTCAGTGCAGATGAGAGAGGGTGACCCATGGACTTCTTGGGGGCTTACTGTGTCAAGGTTCTAGGACTGGGGAGCCTGTCCCCATCACTCCCTAGCAGGCACCACTATGGCAAACTTGCATGTCTGGGCCCCACATCTGGGTGAGGCCCAGGGGTTTTCCAGTCTCGTGCCTCTCAGGGAACAGAGAGCCGTGACCTGGGCAGGTTTTTGTTTTATGCCCTAATTAGAAATCCAGCCTTCTTCTGGCCAGGTCATCCTTGGGAGGTTATTTTGATTCTCATCAGCTCATTTTCCCAGCCCTGGTTGTGGAGCACAGCGGGAGAGAATTGTACTCCAGGCAGGTCTGTCAGGGCAGCTCTTCCCGGTGTCCTTCAGTCCCCTGCACTACAGCTGTAGCCTTGTCACACTGTGAGATGTGGGGTGGGGCCAGAAACAAACACTGGCAGATGGTGACACTCGGTCTCAGCTCTGATGATCTGCAAGAACCTCCTGTTGGAAGCACCAATTACCACCCCATCCCCTCAGGGAAGACCTATCAGATGTATGTGGGCTTGTAATAATGATTTGGAAGAAGCTGCCCTCTGAGCACAGCGATCTGGGCATGCAAGTCAGCAGGTTGTAATTAGTTAATTAAACGCCTGGGCTGACAGAATGGCCCCATGGGTCGCTGCCATGCAGGCCGCTCCAAACAGGAGCAGGAAATGCTGGAATCTGTGCGGCCTTTCCCCATAAAAGGTCACTGGAAGGCAGAGGAAGGACTGGCGAGGTGGGCAATTTCATGTCTGAAGTTGCTGAAACAAAGAGGATACACACACACACACACACACACACACACACACACACACAGGCATTCATCAGGCTCTAGGCATCTGCAGACGCTGGGCCATGGCTGCAGTAGGCAGGAGAGTAAGGCAGAAACCAGGGAGGAAGTGGCCTTCTGGAAGAGCCAGCAAGGGAGAGTCCAGCTGAAGGACAGTGGGCCAGGGAGAGTTGCTGAAGGATCGGGAATGAAGGGAGGAGCCGGTGAGGGGGAGGGGCAGAGAGAGGCGAAGGAGCCCATGGAGAAGAGCAGCTGTAACCAGGTCTGCGGAGGTCCCTCCCGCTGTGGTCCCAATCAGCTTTGTACCGTGAGATAAGCTGTGTGGGTACAAGGCAGAGGACATTTAAAAATCTCCCATCACTGTTGTGTAGCTCCTTACAAAAGGGATTTCATGTGAGCATACCTTAGGCCAGAGGCAGACAACCAAAAGACCCCAGATACCCAGGCTGATTCTGCCTGTTCCAAGACTGCTGAGTGTTAAATTTATCTATCGGATCCCATTGATAAAATCTCCCCAGAATTCGTGCCTCTCTTTCTTTCATGACTGGCCCACCACATCGGGTCCCCATCTCCCATACATCAGAAGCCTACCAGCTCCTTCTGACTCAGAAGTCCCCTCCGAGTTCCCACCAGAGTTCTCAGTGGGCAGCCACCCCTCCTGCCCCACTCACCCCGTTTCTCCTCAGGAGCCACAAGATCTTGAGATAACGTGGCAGGCCATGCTGTTCCTGTCTGAAACTCTCCCTTGCGTCCCCATTGGTCTGAGCACGCTTGCGCTCCAGCCTGCCCTATATACCTCTCAGCCCACACCCTGCCTGCCTGCTCTTTGCTTGTTGGTTCCCTATGTTCCTTTATCTTTTGACTCTCCCAAGATTAGGAGCCAAGCACTTGCTTATTGTTGTGAGTTAGTTCTCTTTAAGGCAGGCATGGCACCCCTTTCCTGCGTTCTCCAAATTGGAGCAGTTTTTAGTGAATCCTCTAGAGTTTTCCAGATCGATCACATGACAATATGATTGCAATATTGCAAACAATAATATCCTTACCAAACTATAGTATGTATTTTATTAATGAAATGTTTTAAAAGTGCTGGGAGCCATGTATTACTCTCAGATGCTAAACATAAGGTGCTGTCTTTTCTAAAGGGACCTGAAGCTGCAAACCGGAACTTGACAATGAAGTTCCTTAGGGTCAGGAACATGATTTGCCCCAGGACAAAGATGCCCGATGCTTCAGAAAAGGCTCATGGTAATAGGATCCAGTGAGTTCAGCCCCCAAGAAAACCATGAGGAGCACCTGGGCCCTGGTTCTACCTGAATCCCAGACTTCGATCTCTAATGGCAGCTAGTCTCTTCACTTCAGATGCCCATAAGCCATTTTTTAAATTTCAACTCGGAAGGATTTTTATTGGTACATGCTAATAAAAAGAACCTGTATCTTCCTGGGTCTACTAAACACACTTCTCTATGCTGTGAGTGGCATCAGTTCATCACTCAAGTTCACTGGATCTTCAAAATTAATAGCAGGTTACTGTCTGTGAGGCCCTGTACCACAGGATGGTCAGTGGCCCCGAGGAAGGCCTGGTCATCAGGCTCAGCCAAGGGGTTTATTCTCTATCCTGTTATCTTCCTGACAGCATTGAGGAGGGACAGTGTGGGGCTCAGGACACCTGGACAGGTTCAGTCCTTCATTCCATTCCATTGTAGACTATTGAGTCTCTTGGGGCTAGTTGGGAAGTGATGGTTAGTAGACGTACCTTGCACTGAAGGAAAACCCAAGGGTGAATCCTTTGTCTTCTGGACTGTTTTTGTTTTTGTTTTTTGAGACAGGGTTTCTCTGTGTAGCTTTGGAACCTTTCCTGGAACTCACTCTGTAGCCCAAGCTGTCCTCGAACTCACAGAGATCCTCCTGCCTCTGCCTCCCCAGTGCTGTGATTAAAGTGTGTGCCACCACCGCCCAGCTTTTTTTTTTTTCCAACTGGACTCTTGACAGATGAGACCACAATCATGGGAAATGAGCTCTACTCTCATATTTACCTCCTCCCTCTTTCTTTCTTTCTTTCTCTCTCTCTCTCTCTCTCTCTCTCTCTCTCTCTCTCTCTCTCTCTCTCTCTCTCTCTCTCTCTGTGGCCAGCCTCAGGTGTCATTCCTCAGGTGCTGCCCACCTTGTTCTTGAGACATGGTCTTTTATTGGCTTGGGACTTTGTGATTATGTTAGGCTGGCTGTCCAGTAAGACCCATGCAGGGATCTGTGTTGTCTTTGCCTCCCTCATGCTGAGATTACAAGTGTGTGACCATGTGGGTAGTTAGAATGTAATTGGCTCCTATGAGGTCATAGGGAGTGGCACTATTAGGAGGTGTGGCCTTGTTGGAGGAAGTGTCACTGTGGGGGTGGGCTTTGAGGTCTCATATATACTAAAGCCACACCCAGCACATAAGACCACTTCTTTTTTTTTTTTTTTTTGGTTTTTTGTTTTTTGTTTTTTTGAGACAGGGTTTCTCTGTGTAGCTTTGCGCCTTTCCTAGGACTCACTTGGTAGCCCAGGCTGGCCTCGAACTCACAGAGATCCGCCTGGCTCTGCCTCCCGAGTGCTGGGATTAAAGGCGTGCGCCACCACCGCCCGGCAAGACCACTTCTTGTTACCTAAGGAACAAGGTGGAGGACTCTCAGCTTCTTCTCCAGCACTGTGTCTTCCTGCATATCCCACTATGATGATAATGGACTGAACCTTTGAACTGTAAGCCACCCAATTAGATGTTTCCTTTTTAAGAGTTGCTGTGGTTATGGTGTCTCTTCAGAGTAATAGAAACTCTAAGATACCATGTCAGAATTTTACCTAGTTCTGGGGATTGAGCTCCAGTTCTCATGCCTACAAGGAAATACTTTGCTGACGAAGCTATCTTTGCAGCCCCTTTTCATTTCTCCTGAGACCCCTTGTACTCACTGTCCTTGTTGTCCTTGTAGAGCTATTACTGACCAGAGATCCCAGTTGATTTTTCTCCTTTGAGCAGTCTCTGCAGGCTAGTTTAACCCACTCATTTGTAACTTGAATGTTACTGTAAGGTGTAAAATGAATTTGTATATTCACAGCTCCCTCTTACACTCAAGAACTTATAGAACACTTACAGAGAACAGAGACTGAATCTTATACTTTGATGGATAATTTGTCAATTTTTCTAACACAAGAATTTCAATAAATATTTGTAAATTAATCAATAACATTGAGGTTATTTTAATGATTCAACACTCAGGTATTCTCTTCTATTCTCAAGGTCTATGTCTAGTTTCAGCCAATTATCTCATTTCCTAAGGGCAGCATTGGTTAGGCTACAATTGTGCTTGGGTTCCACAAGGAAGCACTTTGTCCCTAAGGTATTTTCTTCTACACTAGAGTACCTTCTCATGAAGGGAAAGAGCACAGAGTACCAGGAATCTTTGAGGTCTCTTCCTAGCCTTCTTCTTACAAGCCAGTCTCAGGTTATTCAGAAGTTACTAGGTGGTTTAGGGGCTTCTTCATGTCACTTCCAGCAAACAAAGACCTTGAGGGTCCCAGCTGGGTTGCCTTTGGATTAGCGTTACCTGTGATTGATTGCCTGTTTATGGCATAGAGGGTCACATTTGTGAGCTATTTCCATTCAAGTCAAGTGGGATGTACAATTGGGCTCTTTCTATAATTCATACTCACCCAGTGATTATTTCAGTAGCTGTAAATTAACAGTAGTGACTAGTTAGCTTCTCACTTTTGAAGACCTTTCTCCAAGTCTAAGGAAGTCTAGATGTAAAAGAAATCAGACTTGCAGTCCAGTGAACTACCTTAACATGTAGCAGTCACTATGTAAACAGATACAACGACATAAAGGCTTACTGTGTATAACCTTATTTCTGAATAGAGAACTGGCCTTACTTAGTGACTGGTTCAATTCCTGCTTAGAAATTATAGGACTATATCAATGCTCTTTTTGTTTATTTGTTTTGTTTTGAGAGAGGGTCTCACTATTTAGTCCTGGCTGGCCTGAACTTGATATGTAGACTATGCTGGCCTTGAACTCAGAGATCTGCCTGCCTCTGACTCCTGAGTGCTGGGACTAGAGGCACATGTTATCACAGTTGGCTATAGAAATGGTCTTTAGCGTTAGTGCCAACTTGCATATTCTCATAGAACTGGATTATGTGGTGGAATAAGGATCATCTGTAGGATGCTGTTTCTCCGAGAAGAGCCACAGATACTCTCTATTTTATATGTCCCCCATTTCGTTGATAGAAGTACAGTTTATAGGAAGTCCAGTAAAACTATGTTGGTGTAAGTGAAGTAGTTAATGCCTGGGGAAATCTTACTTTTGGGAGAGTTTTCATAGAGAAACTTTGTGGTGGGTCCAGGTTGGTGGAGAGTGAGGTTCACCAGTTCCTGTTCCTTCCTTCCTTCCTCACATAAGGCTGGCTTCCCTTGGGTGATGGCTTCTCTGTAGCTGTGGTAAGAAAACCTAAAGGTGTCAAAAGAAAAATCTTTTGTGCTTTAGTTTTTAATTTGGGTTGATGTTTTCCACCAAAAGCAATCATAGCCATACAAGCAGGATTAAACAAAATCTGTATTTATTAAAAAACAAATCATGAACAACAAGGGCAATGGAAGACAGGCTGGAGAGATGGCTCAATGGTTAAGAGCACTGGCTGCTCTCCCGAGGACCCAGGTTTGATTCCCAGCACCCACACAGCAGCTAATAGCCCTCTGTAATTCTAGTTCCTAGCGATGCAACACCGTCAGTTTTACACCAGGCACACACATGGTTCACAGACATACACAGGCAAAACACCCAAACACAAAATAAGAGTAAGTAAATCTTTAAAAAACAAAAAGAAGACAAAGGTGTATGGTATCATGTGCTCTATGGTACAAACGAGGTGGCTGCTCCTGTACCTCAGCTACGTAGAAAATACAGAATGGTGTATTGTGAAAATGTATATTTTAGAATTTCTCATCAACAGAGTGTAAACATAAATGTTTAATATATAAATAGAAACTTATAAATGTTTAATATATAAATAGAAACTTCTTTCATGGAAAATATTTGCATTTGTGATAAAACCCCATAGGTTCGGGGTGCAGTAATTGCAAACGTGAACTAATGAACTTGCTTGTACCTGCAAAGCCACTTGGATTAACAGTTTCTTGCAGCTGAACAGCTGAATTAGAGAGCTGGTGGTACCCACAGACATGCTTGCCAAGAGTGAGGTCTCTGAGCCTCCTCCTTTTCACAAGTCATTAAAGCCCATGCAGATGTGAGCCTGCAAGAGGGGCTGCCTGGTCAGCAGGGATCCCCTGAGGGCTGGCACTCCCTCTCCTTCCCCTGAACAAGCACTCCATCTGGCTGGAGGCTTGGCCAGGCCTAGGCCATCTGGCTGCACCTGCTCGTCACATGGGAACACCTGCTGTGCTGGGACTCAGGACCCAGGTGCTCTCTCTAGAGACAGGCCTTGTTGCTCGTCCCTTCTCTCCCTCCCGCCCCTCTCTCTACCAAGGAGCTTCGAATCTTCAGGGGTCTCACCTCATTGGCTCGCTGTTCATTTCTTTGCATGGTAAGTACCGTGCTGAAAACTGTTCACCCTGCTGAACAGAGGTTTGAGAGGAACCGGTAAGGTTAAAATACAGAGTTTCTATTGCAGGGCGAGACTGACAGCTGTCTGTTTAGGGTATGTTCTTCGATTTGTTTTTTTTCTGTATCTCTGGTTCTTTGGCCCCCATGTAGCTTTCCTGTGGACATGCTTGATCAGCATTCTTGGGGGACTCAAGTGATTAGGGTGGCTATGGGGGGAAGTAGAGAGCAGCCCTATTGATAGAGATAGTTGGTCCCCAAGCCACACTAGCGGCAGGTGTTCAGGGTGTGGGGGCTTCCGCTGGCGGACCTTCCCACAGACTGTGGCAGCATTGACCTTGACACCCCACTAGGCTTCGGCTTAGTGGCCTCAAACAAATCCTACTTGAGTCTGCACTTCTTACTTCAACTGCATGAGCTGTTGAAGCCTCAGTTTTCCTTATCTGGAAATGGGAATAATGAAACTTCTGGCTGCCTGAGGTAGAGGTCAGGGCACAGCGAGCATCTAGTAAATGCCGTCTGCTATACTCATTGCAATTCTGTCAGTGGCATCTACAGCGGATTATCGGTTTATGTGTGTGCATCTGTGGTCCCCTCCCTCAGGCAGCTCTTCTCAAACTTTAATGGCAACTAGTTCCCTGATGTCCTGTTAAAGTGAAGATTGGCTCAGTGAGACTAGGGGGAAGCCCAAGACTGATTTATGGAAGTCCACAGATGAAGTACAGCGTGCTGTGAGCAGCAGGGCCCTATAATGCCACAGCTAGTCTCTCTATGACTGTATTATCAAGGTATCTAGCATCATGTCCGAATGCAGTAGGGCCTATAAAACTTTTTTTTTTTTTTGTAATGAACAACTCAATGGGGAGCCACACAGCTAAAGGAAGCAACATTAATGTAATGAACGGTCCAGGCACCGTGGTGCAGAAAAGGCGTGCTTTGCTAGTGAACCTGTACAGAAGAATCTGTGCAGGCAAGAGAAACTTTGTGGTGGGTCCAGGCTGGTGGGGAGTGAGGTTCACTAGTTCCTGTCCCTTCCTTCCTTCCTTCCTCACATAAGGCTGGCTTCCCTTGGGTGATGGCTTCTCTGTAGCTGTGGTAAGAAAACCTAAAGGTGTCAAAAGAAAAATCTTTTGTGCTTTAGTTTTTAATTTTGGTTGATGTTTTCCACCAATAGCAATCATAGCCATACAAGCAGGATTAAACAAAATCTGCAAACCAGACAGAAGGAAGAGTCATAATTTGTGGGATGTGCATGGACCCTTTGACATCATGGCGCTGTCTGTACTCTGGGCGTCTTTCTTTGTAGGAAGGGAGATGGTGAGATAGGATCTTTGAGAAGGAACAAAACTGAGCAAAATACCCACCACACCAAGAAGCCTGTATGTGAGCTATAAAGCTGAGAAAAATGTAACTATCCCAATGTTAGGTACTAAGGATATGTCTAGAATGGTTGAAAACATACCCATCTTCAGGTAATCTGCAGACCTGTGACATGTGACCGTTATTCCGGTGAACTCGAGGAGATCAGAAAACAGATCCGAGGAGCACGTGGAGGCAGCAGGAAGGCATGAGGCAAGCAGGAAAGTCCCCAAGAGGTGTTCAGGTCTTTCAAGGAGGATCCTTGCATCAGAAGGGGTGCACATCTTGGCCGGTGCTTCGTTTGGCACGAGCTGTGGAATCTTTCATAATGGGTATGAGATAAGAGGCCATGAGGTAACGGGATACAGGAAGGGAGGCTCCAGCAACTTCCAGAGCTGGCACAACCTTTTTCCTTTTGAGGTAGCTTTCTTGTCAGGTAGGAGGGCACAGCCAGCCTTCCCTCCAGTGAAGGTCACCCTTGTAAAGAGCTCTGTGGTTTCCTGGCATGCTGTGTATCTTCAGGGCCTCATCCACAGCTCTCTGTGCTCAAGAATGCACCCATTCTTGCTCTTTAAACAAGGGGTTGATCTCATGCAGCTGAGGCTTATGGCATGGAATTATGGGATGCATATGGGCAGTAAACTGGTGATGGGGGTAAAGCAGACTGCCATACACATAATGTATACACATAATGGCCGCCAGTGCTTGTGTGGTCCATGAGATCTTTGGGCTTGCTCACCAGAAGGCTCCTGCTGTGTGATTCCCCCAGTAACCACTGTTTCACTCCCCACCCCACTCTGTGTGTGTGTGTGTGTGTGTGTGTGTGTGTGTCCATGTTCCACAAGTGAGTGAGACTTGAAGCACTGATTTTCCCATGCCTGCCCTATTTCACTTACTATAATGAACTCCAGTTCTGTCTATACTACTACAGATGACATGATTGCTTTTTTTTATGGCTCAATAATGCTACATGGCATAAATGCATTACTTTGTCTTTATGGGCTCACCCATTGGAGGGAGGGAATTCAGGTTGACTGCGTATCTTGGCTCTTACTCAGTGCCACATTGCACATGGGAATGCAGGTGTCCCTCCCACAGACTGACTTCATCTCCCTTAGGTATGTATCCAGAGAGTACTGACTAGCTCTGTTTTTAATCTCTAGATTTTAATGCGAGAAGCCCACATTCCATTAGTGATGTGCTAGAAAGCACCATCCTCTGAGGTCAGTGTTCACGTGTCACAGGGGACCAGCCAGTCCAGGAGCACAGCATTCAGCTCTTGTCTATCATTTCCATGTAGACATTCGCTTTTCTTTGAGCATTTCCAATGGTCCAGTCTTCCCTGCTCTGTCTCATCTGCAGTAATTCACCTGCACAGGCAACACAGGGCGTTGTAACTGGAGACCTGTGTCCATTTTCTTGGAATTCCAGGACTCCAGAACCTGTGGCAGAATGATAATGCTCCCACCCCAGTGCACCTGGTGGGTTAGCTCTGGGCTCTTGGCCATGCTCCACAGAGACCATATCCACTTTGACTTGGACACATGGTATTGGTAGATGTCATTCTCAGCCAGGGAACTTGCCATTGGTTCTGGGGTGCCCCATGGGGGTGGTGTTGGGCAGTTACTTGACATTCTATGGCAAATGCTGTCTTTGCTGTGGAGGAGGGGGACCGTCCCTGCCGCTATGGGCTTGGGAGGGGCTGCCTTCTGACGTGTCTCATCTGCTGTGTCTGCATCTGTCACATTGTCTGTGCCATCCTGCGAAGTTGGCAGCAGCATGCCCATGTGGGTGCCTCACTGAAGGAGCCCAGAGGGAAGATACATTTCAGTGAGACCACACCCAACAGGCAGGCAAGGCTCCCTGGTGAATTCCAAGGGGACTGCTAAGTACCATAGGGGAAGAGGGGAAGAGAGGGCAAAGGCCCCGATCCCCTAAGGAAGCTCGTCTCTTGGCTGTGAGGTGAACCTGTGAAGTGCAATGGAGATAGCCCTGTGGGTTTCTGGTGACTTCTCTCATGGATCCCAGTGTGTGGGAAGCTGGCTGCTCCTAGCTGATACCATGTTCTCTCTACAAACCTGAGGGGCCGAAGGGCCATTCTGAAAGCTCTGTGCCTGTGGACAGCATGATGCTAGCCAGTTGCAAGCCAGCTTTGCAGTGTGCCGTGGGGCTTCCTGTAAAATCCAGATCACTAGGCCACATATGAAGCTACTGTCGGATCCCCAGAGCTTTCAGACTGAAGTTTTCTTTGTTTCACATGACTGTGGCACCCTAGCCCCCACCAGCTACCGACCTTATTCCACATACCCACCTCCCCTCAGTGACACCAAATCATGTGTAAGAATAGTTGACCCCACTATACATTAATTCTTTATTTATAAACATACCTCCTTACCAAGACTTATTTGTAAACTTAGAACCTCAACTCTCTGGGGCTCTTGAGGACTGTGGAAACATTTGCAGAGCAGTGGAAAACTCAAATCCTTGACTTGGTGACACTGGCTGAGAATTAATAAGGAGAAATTCTGATTTTGGTTTCAGCTAATGCTGGAAACTAATGTTTCCACCATTGGCCCCTTCAGTGTCTTTTTTTTTTTTTCTGTCTATTGAAGAACTATTGGGGTGGATGACCCAAACGAGGGTAAAGTGCTGACTCATGTTTCCAAGCATGAGAAGGCTGTGAGAAGACACTGGTTTTAGGAGTGTCACTTAAAAGGGAGACAACCTCCTTTAACTTAATACAATTCAACTTCATTAAAACTGGAGGGTGGAACCATGACTCTCTGAGAGCTACTCTTGCTGGCCTCCTGCAATGTTTGGAATGTGAGAGGTCTCAGTTAGGGCTTGTTGGATAATTCCATGAGACCTTCCTGCAGGGGCAAATTAGACAACAAGAACAAACCTCATACGTGGGATTCTCTGGCTTGGTTCTCTTGGTGCCTTGTGGCACACATCATCTCACAGCATCTGCCACCTGTCTTGTGGGACAAGGAACCAGTAAATAGAGTGTTCTCCACTCTTGGCCACCATCTTCAAACACCCATAAGCAAGACCTTGAAAGGGGGAATTGCCAGATGTAGCAGCCAGGCAGGTACTGAATTTGGGCAGAAGCTGAGCAAGAGAGTCACAGTTCCAGGAAGTGGCCAGAGAGTGGACTGGCAGGGATTTCCCCTTGCGGGCATGAATTCACGTGTTCCAATGAGATGTGATACACCAAACTTGGACTGCGTTTGAAATGGAGAAAGGTTAAGCTCAGCAACCAGAATGGATTTACGAGAAAAAGCCTTGTCCCCAAGGTGACCCCAGGTGGTCCTGCTACCTAGTGTTTGCCTCCCATCAGAGTCTGTTCAGGTTGGTCTGTGTGGCCACTGAACATGGCAGAAGGGGTTTATGGAGTTGCCAGGTTAGGCTGCAGATACATTATGGCTTCTCTTTTCTCTGACACTTGGGTCTCTTGCCAAGTTCCATGTCTGGATGATGCTCTCTCATCCCTAGGGAAAAGCCTTCTAACAGCATGGCAGCGAGCCCATCTGGCAGTGGTTCCTCCTACCCTGGCAAGCCTTTGATTCTACAGCCCCATGAAATGTTTGGACCAGAACCTATCTGGCAAAGTTACTCCAAGATTCTTGGCTTCCAGAAATTGCATGATATGGTCAATATTTGTTGTCCAAACTATTAAAATCTAGCAAATTTGTTACAGAGCAGTATATGACTAACATTCAGCCTTCGTGAGCTCAAAGCAGAAGACTTTGATGATAATGTAATGATAAACTTGCTGCATCCCTTCAGCTCACTGATCCTGGTGTCCTGGGATGCAGAGCCATTTGTTTGACCTTGGAAGAAGACCCTCTTCCCATCGCCTAAGAGGGGCTATGAAAGAAGGAATCAGATAGTCAGCTCAGGTCATCAAGAGACCTCTTACCACAATGACAGCGCTAGCACACCTCAGAAATTCTCAAGTTTCTGAATTCTGGCCAATCAATGGATAGACAAAATTCTCAAGAAGTATATCCTCTGGTGTCAGGAGAGTTGCAAAACCAATTGAATGTGGTCCATACTCGCAGCGTGCATGATCTTCCATTTTTGTTAGCACTTCCTGACATTCAAGCCATCTTGACATGACGGTGCCATTTCCCTTCTTTAGGTTCCACAAATACACATGTTGGCCTGAAAGTTTGTAAAGTGATGGCTTCAGAGCCTGGTAGTGTTATCTGATGTGGTATACTGAACCATGTGAGACTGATTCAATTTGTATCAATTAAAATTGAAGGACATCTCAAAGTCACTGGCCCAGGCAGGTCACAGCCTCCACTGATGGCCTACATACTGGGTTGTGTAGATTGTGTAGGTATCCCATCATGCAGAACAAGGATGGTCAGTGAATATCTAAAATAACTGTATCCCAAGTCTCCCTGAGCTGTTCGCTCTTGACACTTGCTCTGCAGCAGACAGGCCGTGTTGTCTTGACCCTGTTGATCCCTCTGGAACTGCACTGAACTCAGGAGATCCTAGAAATGTCAGGTCTCGCCTCTTCCTGTCTCCTCAGAGACAGAGACCTGTTCTTGTGGCTGGGCCACATTGAAAATGGCCAGTGAGGTTCACACAGAGCAGATGTATGGATGGAGTTGAGTTGCCTCACATTTCTCCCTGGGGTTTTTAGAACTGATACACTGGCTTCCTGCCTCTGCAGCCCCTTCCTTGGCTACCTCTGAGGGCACTGAGAGCTGGGCCCTGGCTCCTCCACAGGGCTGTATCCATGGCTGCCGTTTAATGTCTTCTCCTGGCATCAGGACCAGGACTGCCCCAGTTCTGTGCCAAGTTGAGCACACTGTTGCCTTTAAGAGTCTTGGATGTCACTTTGTCACGTGTAACAAACCTCTCAAGCAGCAGCCAGCCACTTGCCAAAAGTCCTGAGCTTGTTTGGGACTCCCACTCGACAGCTGTTACCTTTGCTCCTCACTGGCTGCTGGACGGCTGCCTGTGGACGCCACTGTCACATGACACAGCTGAGCTCCTTCAGGCTACCTGGGCAGAGCTGTTTTCCCTCTCAGCCTTTATGGTCTGTGTTCATTCTTCCTCCTCTCCTCTCCCACATTCCTTCTTACTCTATTTCATTTGCAAACTTTTAGAAGAATGTTACCCTGTCTCCATAAAGATGATGGTGGCTTTCCGTCCAGTGTCTCTCTCTCTCTTTCTCTCTCTTTCTCTCTCTCTCTCTCTCTCTCTCTCTCTCTCTCTCTCTCTCTCTCTCTCTCTCTCTCTCAGTGTTGTCTGGGTGCTCCTCTGGATCTGCAGCCCCAACGTCATTTTGTGGATATCAGGACTTGGCAGAAGGGCTGTGATGGGAAGATAGTTGCAGGTGCTGTCTGTATGGCCCTAGAGAGGCACTGTCTGGAGCATCATCTGGGAGAAGGTTGTGCGAGGTACAGGAAGAATAGAGAATGTGGGAACAGCACCGTATACAGTTACAGCTTCAACAATAAGTCAAACTTTATCTGTGTTTAGACATACCCAGGGATGGGAAGAGGCAAAAAGGGAGGATGATGGGGAAGGGGGCAAATTTTTATATATTTCCTCATATATATCCATATATATATTACATATATATATATAGAGAGTGTGTGTGTTCATGTGTGAGTGTGTGCGTGTGTGTGCGTGTGTGTGTATATGTGTATGTGCGTGCATCCTTCTGTTTGTGTATGAGAGGTATGAAGAAGAGGGGGACGACTTTAAATGAGGAAGTGGACCAGTGAGAAGGGGGCAGGAGAGATGGTGGCAGGTAATTGGCTGGTGAGAATATGACCAAGGTGCAAGGATAGGTGTATGAAAATGTCCTGTAAAACCGTATTTTGTACAACTAAAGCATTTCATAAAAACATTTTTCAAACATTCCCACAAGTAAAGAGGGACGTGTCGGTGATTTCCCTCACCAAGGCTCAAGAAACGCTCAGCATCTTTAGGATTGCTCTGTCTCTCTACACACTTCACAACCAATCTCAGATAAACATATATCATTTCTTTCCTATCCCTCGCAGGTTGGATCTCCTTTTTACACCAATGTCACATCAGTTCTATGGTGTCTTTCCTCTTAGTGCTTCTTCCCTGTCTGTCTACACAGGCCTTTCCACATGGTTGTGTGTGATTAGATTCTGTACAACCAGACTGATTTTGATGACATGCTCTGCAGTCCTGACCCTATAAAACACATCTTTACTCCAGAAGCAGAGTCCTTTTCCTGTGGAAAGTCTCATATTATGGATGCTGCTGGTTAGATCCTCATGGGATTTTCCTCGTGTGTGTGTGTGTGTGTGTGTGTGTGTGTGTGTGTGTGTGATTCCCACAAATCAGTGTCTAAGCCAAGTATAGGGAGCTCTGCCTCCTGTCTCCTCTTAAATGCACCCCCTCCCCAAGAGGCAGGCTCCCTGCTTCCTCTGAAGTCAGGGTAAGAGGCACAGGGAACCAGGATGAAGACTCAGCACTCAGTTTCTCAGGACACTTAGCTCAGGAGTGTCTAAATAGTTTCTGACTGAGGCTCAGCATCCACAGAGCTGTGCCACAAAAGGATGCTTTTCTGAGCAGGAAGTTCATTGAACATGTTCCTCCAACTTAACCAAAGTCCCTCAGCCTGTGTTCTCTGGCAGGATGACCCTCTCTGGTTACAGGCTTCTCTGGTGGAGGTGTGTGATCACTTACTTCTCTTGGCTTGCTCATTCTGTTTTTTTTTTCTACCTTTCCCTGTTTAGCTGCTCATAGCTCTGCTTTTACCAGGCAACCAGAACCAACCTTCTTATCACAGGCAACAGGGTCCTCTCAGCTGCCAGCTCTGAGACTCCTTTATTGCTTTTACAACACTATGTCATGAATCTTGGTAATAGTAGCCCTCAGGATCCACCCTTGATTCTCTTCTGACTCCACTTCTTCCTTAGAGAAGATAGATGTGAGAAGACTAGACATTCCCACTTGGATAACTCACAGTATCTCAAGCATATTAGGTAAATCTCTGAGCGTCTTCCCTTGCAACCTGCCCTTCTCTGTGTCCTAGGTCCTCTGGTGTTTGAGATAAAACTAACTTTTCAGTGCCTAGAAAGACGTGCCCATAAGTGCCATAGACACTGGGGAAGCTTGGCCTAGGGGTTTCTCCTCTAGGATAGAGGCTGTAGGAACTCAGCAGGGATAGGCTTGAGAAGGGGTGGCTGGACACATGAGGCAAGCACTGGGTGGGAGGTAAGAGAGTGGGAAGATGCGGTGCAGGTGTGAATGCTCCAGCTTCCCTCACAGCCCTTGAGAACAATATGAATAAGTGCACGTTGGAAAGAACAGCATTCACTGAGCTGGGTTCTTCCCAAAGTACTGAGTGAAGATGGGAAACATTTGGTATCCTGTAGTGCCCTGGACTGGGTTTGCTGTGGGCAGTATCAAGTGGAGTCTCTTTGCCACTGTCTCTCAAGAGACCTGGAATGATATCACAATGAAAGTTTGCTTTTTTTTTTTAAACCATATTTTCCCCTTTCTATGATAAAGAGCGAAGATAAATGGAAATGGTAATCTTTCTCTTGAGAAAGAACACTAGCGTAAGAATGCATAAGGGACTGAGAACATCCACGAAAGGATAAATCTTACGGAAGAAGCCATGTTATGGTTTTGGGGCTAAACAGGAACTGAAGACATCTGAGATTCTAAAATACATTTAGTACAATAAGGAATAAAGTATCTCTTTGTTTTCTGAGGATGCTGAAATAAATTACCACAACTTCAGAGGCTGACTGCTCTGGGGAGGGGTGCAGGGGTGGGGGGAGGAGAGGTGCGGGAGCAGGGGGCAAGTCCAACAAGGGTCCCACAGAACTGCAGTCAAGTTATTGGTAGGTTGAGATCTCCGTAAAGGCTCCAGTGAGAATCTGCCTCCAGCTCCTGAGGTGCCTGATAGCCCAGACTGAGGCCCCTCCTTTCCCCAGTCCCACCTCACTTCAACCTCAGCTGACCTGTCACCAGCTGGCTCTTTGTCCCCACTGCCCTTGAGCTCTTACCTGGTCCCTGTCATTAACACCAGGCCCAGAAGAATCCAGCATGATCCCAGATCCCAACTCTTCATTTGTAAAATCTCATATACAAGGTAAGTTTGCTGATTCCAATGTTTGAGGTGTCAGAGTGTGGATGTATGGGGGAGGGATGAGCTTACTGACTTCTCAGCACACTGCAATTGTCAAACCAAGTAAAATGATACATTTTTTTTGTTTTTTGTTTGTTTTTGTTTTTTGTTTTGAGGCAGGGTCTCATAGAACTTAGGCTGGTCTCCCAACTTGCTGTATAGTTGAGAATGACCTTGTATCCCTGATCTTGTCTTTCAAGGGCTAGATTGCATAAAAGTCCTGTAACCTTATCTGGTAACTGGTCTTTATTTGACCCTGGACCCAAGATAAGCTACTAAGACTCATATACCATATATACTTAGTGCCCCTGGACAAGAGGGCTGTGCAGGCCTCTTGGGGCTCCTCCTGCCTCTACTAGTCCCACAGGAAGTGGGCTCTCTCTCCCTTGTCTATGCACAGTAAGAATGTTGGGGACAGCCCTGCTCCTTTCTCCAGGGGTCTCCTTTTCTACTCTGAAGATCCGAGATCCCCACCCCCCTTTCTGCTCTTATTCCTTCGTAGTTTCCAGATCTGTTACTGGGTGCAACCAAGAGAGCTGAAGGCAACACTAAAGCAACTTCGTTAGCAGTTCCTGAGCCACTGGCCTCCAGCTCTCAGTGCCAAATCACCCCCTGGGGACCCTGATACTCTTTCCTGGGTCCACAGGGGCTTGTAGCCTCCTAATCAGCTCTCTGAAGTCCCCTTCGCAGGGACAGGTGAGAGGCTGCCTGGTAGGCTCTAGTGCTTAGACGATGGGGAACAATTTGTGCAGTCCGTATAGCCATATGTCCGTGTGTATGTGACCTCATATATGTGTGTGAGCAAGTATAGGCACATGTGTATAAGTAAGTAAGTGTGTATGTGTGTGTAATGCCTCTTGGGTAAATTCTCTAAGTCTTAGCTATTTGAAAATTTGCTTATACAGAAGCAATCAATTTCTGATGACTCACAGTCCCTGGAAGTGATACCCCTTTTGTAAGATACTGGAAAATTCCTATGTCTGACACTGTCTGGATGTCCAGGAACCAGAAGCTGGATTGTCCAAAGACCTCAGGTAGAACCAAACATGATTGGCCAAAAATTAAAAATAAAAAAGAGTCAATGAAATGATTCCTGATAATATTCTGCTATACTCATATAGCGGTGCCTAGCTCAATCATGATTAGAGAGGCTTCTGCCGGAAGCTGATGGGGGGAGCTTAGGGGACCCCCTGGAAGAGGAGGAGGAAGGATTGTAGGAGCCAGAGGGTTTGAGGACACCAGGAGAACACAGCCCACAGAATCAACTAAGCAGGGTTCATAGGGGCTCACAGAGACTGGAGTGTCAACCACAGAGCCTGCATGGGTCTGTGCTAGGCCCTCAGCATGTATTCTGCAGTTGTTAACTTGGGGTTTTTATTGGACTCCTAACAATGGGAGTGGAGGTGTCTCTGACTCTTTTGCCTGCTCTCAGGAACCTTTTCTTCCTACTGGGTTGCCTTGTCTTGCCTTGATGTGAGGGTTTGTGCCTGGTCTTATTGCATCTTGTTATGCCATGTTTGGTTGGTATCCCTGGGAGGCCTGCTCTTTTCCCAAGGGAAATGGAGGAGCACTGGATCTGAGAGAGAGGTGAGGTGGGAGGTGTGGAGGGAGGGAAACTGTGGTCGGGATGTGTCATATGAGAGATGAATAAATTAAAAAAAAGATATTGAAAAAATCTCAATTTGATTCCAATTTTAAATGCAGACATTTTTCCCTTAATTGAATAAAAAGTGGGTTTTTTCCTTTTATATACTACATCCTGATTATGGTTTCCCCCTCCCCCTACTCTTTCCAAATCTTCCCACCTCTTCTCCCATCCAGATCCACCCCTGTTCTGTCTCTCATTAGAAAACAAACAAATTTCTAAGGGAAAATAGTAAAATAAAGTATAAGATAAATCAAGAACTAACACATTGGAATAGGACAGTGCAAATGAACAGAAAGAAAAGAGCAAAAGAAAAGACACAAGAAACAGAGACCCACTCAGTCACATACTCAGGAACCCCCCCCCCAAAAAAAACCATAGCACTGGAAGCTATAATATGTATGTAGAAAGGACCTGTGTGTGTGTGTGTGTGTGTGTGTGTGTGTGTGTGTGTGTGTGTGGTGGGAGAGGATATATAAGTAAAATGGGGGTAAAAATAAAGATAAAACAATTAAAAAGCCCTGACATATTATGAGACAAAGAACCTCCAAGGATGTCGTTGATTTTGCTTTCTCTTTGCTACTACTGTGCGTGTGGCTTATCCCGAGAGTAGTTTGTTTCCTCTGTGAGACTCCCTTAAAGAAAACTAAATTTTTATTTGCAAATAGTTATCCACAGGAAATAGCTTCTGGATTAGGGATGGGGGCTTGTGTCCACTCTCCTTTCAGCTCTAGGACCCATCTGGTACAGACCTGCCCAGGGCCTGTGAATGCTGCCTCACTCTCTGTGGGTTCATGTGTCATAGATCCTGTTGATTTAGAGGGCCCTGTTTCCTTGGTATCCTCCATCCCCTCCGACTCTTACTTTCTTTCCACTTCCTCTTCTACAGGGTTCCCTGAACCTGAGGGGAGGGGTTTGATGAAGGCATCTTCTTTAGGGCTGAGTGTTCTTAGGCCTCTCACTCTCTACATATTGTGTGGCTGTGATCTCTGTATTTGTTTCCATCTGCTGCAGGAGGAGGCTCCTCTGATGATGGCCGAGCAAGGCACTGATCTATGAGTATAGCAGAATGTCACTAGGAGTTACTTTATTGTTATGTTCTTTTAATAGAACAGTAAGTAGTATTTGGTTTTACCCTAGGTTCCTGGCCTATCTTGTCTCAGGTTCTTGGTCACCCAAGCAGCGTCAGGTACAAGTTTCATCTTGTGGAATGTGTGTGCCTTAAGTCAAATCAGATATTGGTTGGTGACTCCCACAAATTTTGTGCCACCATTGTGCTAGCATATTTTGCAGGCAGGACACCATGGTTGATAAGGGGTTTGCAGCTGGCTTGTGTTTATGTTTCTCCTCTGATAGCATGCAGAGTACCTTCCTGTCTATACGGAAGATTCTATCCATAGGGATAAAGGTTCTCTGTAGGACCCAGCTCAACTTCTGTGTTCGATGAGTTATGTAGGGTTGTCTTTAGCAATGGGGCCTTGCTGTCCATTTGTGGAGAGCAACCTATAGTCTTGGCAACAGCCTGAGTTGTTTGGGGGTTCCCATGAGAACTCTTAGGCCAACAGTTCAACTAAATGTAACCCATTCCCAGTACTGGAAGCTTCATTTGGTGACAAGAGATGTCCAGTTGGGACTCTGTTTCTCCCATTATGTTTCTCCCAAATGAAATTTGGCAATTTCATTTAGATTACCTTCATATCTGTATATATTTTTGGAAGCTTCTACTGTATTAGGTTTCCATGCTACCCCTCAAATGGCCCTTAATTTTAACCATCTCTCCTTGTATTCCCTACCTCATCCCCTCCTTCACTTACCCTCTACACCCAATCCTCCCATTCCAGTCATGACCCCCTCCCCATTCATCCATAACTGTCTCTTCTATTTCCCTTTCCTAGGAAGATCCATCCCCACCCCATTCCCTTACTCTATAACTAACTTCTGCAGTTCTACAGATTGTGGTTTGGTTATCATTCACTTAACAGTTAATACCCACATATTAGCAAATACGTACCATATTTGTCTTTTTGGGTCTGGGATATCCCAGACGTTACTTGGGATAATATTTTTTTTAATTCCATCCATTTGTCTGCAAATTTCATGATTTTATTTTTTAAATGGCTGAATAATATTTCAAAAATTGTGTAAATGTGCCACATTTTCTTTAACCATTAATCTGTTGAGGCACATCTAGGTTGTCTCTAATTTCTGGCTATTACAAATAGAGCAGCAACCATAAAGATGGCCGAACAAGTCTCTCTGTAGTGGGATAGAGCATCCTTGGGTATACACACCCAAAAGTAGTACAGTGGTATCTTGAAAAAGATCTATTACCGGCTTCCTGAGGACCTACCACACTGATCTCCATTGTGACTGAACAAGTTTGCATTCCTACCAGCAACGTATGAATGTTTCCTTTACTCTACATCCTCTCCAGAACGGGCTGTCGTTTGTTTTATTGATAGTAGCCATTTTGAAGAATATAAGATGGCATATCAAAGTAGTTTTGATTTGCATTCCTCTGATGACTTAGTATGTTGAACATTTCTTTCTCAGCTATTTGAGTTTTGTCTTTTGATAATTATTTATGTCTATACCCGTTTTCCAATTGGGTTATTTGTTTTCTTGATATCCAGTTTTTTGAGTTTTTTTATATGTTCTTAGCTATTAGCCCTCTATTGGATGTGTAGTTAGTAAAACTATTTTCCCATTCTGTAGGCTGCTCTTTGTCCAAATGATGGTGTATTAAAGGCAGATATTTGATGTCTAGCTTTTATCCACTGATAGCTACTGGGCCAGATGATATACCTAGTATTTTGTATTCAATGCTTTCTCAAGATTCCAACTGCACTGTAAAGTTTCAGGAGTGAGAATTCTCTCCCTCCGAGTCATAGACGTCTCGGGACAGGTGGACTTTGCACCTCAGTGTACGTCTGTGAGCCACGCACACTGGGAGAGGGAACGTGCCTGCCAGCGTGCTAACTGCAGTGCTGCCCAGTGTTTTCTGTTTTGTTTTCTGTGTGCATGTGTTTTGCTTTTTTGTTTCTTTTAGCTTTTTGAGACAAAGTTTTACTCTGTAGCCCAGGCTGGCCTGGAACTTTCAGGTATCTTCTCAATTCTTCCTCCTGAGTCTTGGGATTACAGATGTGAGACACCATACCAGTGGTTAAAGGGGTAGAAAATGGGCAGCTAGGCTAGAGATTGGTGGTGGTCTGGCTTTGGGAAACAGAGGCCAGGGCCCTGGTTCTGGGGTGATGGTTGCCACTTTACAGGAGAGGAGACAAAATCTGAGGAGTGACCACAGGGTGGCTGTGGTGGGAGGCCAACAATTGGTGGTGAAGCTGCAGGAGGGAGGGACACCCCCCAGGGGGCCAGCCTGGGCTGCGAAGTGAGCTTCGGAGGGGTCACAAATACTTATCTCATCTTCCATGTGGTTTTGCTGTGTACGTGAAAACAAATGCAGCCCAGCCTGTGTCTCACAGACCTTATCTTCAGGGTCGGAAATCCCCTCGCAGTAGCCCTGCATCCTGGTGGGGTGTGGGCTAATGAAGCCTACCGCGGTGGTTGGGAAACGCTACAAGTTTCGGTGTAAGATGCTGGCCAAGGACTGGGTTTGGACTTTAGGTGGCTGTTGGTGACCTGAGTATGGCAGTGTCATCGAGGCAGCTCAGCTTGGCTTGCTCATCCATCACTTCCAGGTTGTGCCCCTGGGCTCACCTTCCCCTGCACCCTGGTTGTGGCCCCATGGAGTTCACTCTTGAAACACACCCAGGCACGTCACAGCAGACACTGGGTTGTGTCTGCCAATGGACCATGCACCCCATTTAGCAGTGCTGAAGACACAGGCTGGCAGCCATGCACCTTTCCTGTCCTGATGAAATCTGCTCTTCCTTTCCTGTAGACTTAGCTGATGGTACAGCTGTACCCCTGTGTGTGCTGTGTTATACTGTGCCCACCTGCCCACAGGCATCCAGTGATGCTGATATGGGTAACAATCAGCGTACTGCAGTGGGATGGTTGGGACTGGGGGATGTCGTCCGAGATCCACGGCAAGGGACTGAGAAGTTTGAACTCCTCTTCTATGTGCCTGTGTCTCGGGCACTGGGGATTAGGGCCAGTCTTCTCAGGCCAGTGTCTCATCAGCAAGATGTCCTTATCCAAACACAAAATCAGATTCCTGGCTGGGAGGTGGTGGTTCACCTTTAATCCAGCACTCGGGAGGCAGAGGCAGGCAAATCTCTGAGTTCAAGGTCAGCCTGGTCTATAAAGTGAGTTCCAGGACAGCCAGGGCTGTTACATAGAGAAACCCTCTCTCAAAAACAAAACAGCAAAACAGCAGATTGCTGGAGTGAGTGTATACAGAGCAGTGGACCGATGGTGCTGGTCCGTGCACAGGTAGGACATGGGAACTGGGTGGGCAGTGGCTTCCACACACACGAAGGAAGTGCTGCCATGATGGAGCCCCACATCAAGGCCCTCACAGCAGTAGTTTCAGGGTATGGGTTCATGCGTCTTTCTGGGTCCAGGACTGTAGAGAGGAAGGCAAGCCATGAGGCCATGCTGGACCTTAAGAGGGTGTGTGAGCGGGAGCAAGGGTGCCCACTGCTTCTTGCCCTCACATTTCTCCCAGTTCCTCTCAGCCCAGACAGGACAGCAGTGTGTCTCCAGGCGAAGCGACCAAGCCGCCTCAGACAGGCAGCTGGTGACAGAACAGAGCACGTGTCTCCTCTGTGGTTTTCATCTTCATACTTCACAAGACCGCAGTCTGATTGATGGAATTTTTTAAAGCGTTGCTTTCTGGAGGCTGGGAGCCTCCTCCTCACCCGCACAGAACATATGTGCACATATTCCCCGGGGTGGCGTTTGAATGTGTGCATCGTGTGGCTGCGTTTGTTTAGTGTGTGCCTCTCCCCATCTGAGGGGACCTTTCCCATGACCCCCGGCTTCCTCGGTGGGCTGTTTGCTGCTGTCTGGGGTGGGGGTCTTTCTGGGAGCAGCCACCCTCCTCCCACAGCCACGCTCCAGGCTGATGGATCGTCTGATGCTGCGGCCTGCATTCTTCTTCCCCATAGCTGCTGGAGGGGAGGGGGGGTGGGGGCGAGGGAGAGGAAAAGGAATAAAGGATCCCAAACAGCTCCCATCTGTTGCGGGAAGATCATAATGCTTGCATTTATCCAGCTTTTCGACTGAGGGACTTCGAGAGTTTTATTATTTTATGAGCCCTCAGAGTACACAGAGTGCAGGCCAGATCTAGCGAGCCAGTTTGGGATGGCTGTGTAGACAGTTCCCGGCCAGCCACAAGCTCTGGCTTTCCTGCCATCCTGGTCTGTGCACATCTCCCACCATCCTGCGTGTCTGCCTAGCCAGGGCCTCCAGACAAGCTTCCTCCTCGTCCTCTGCCTGTTCCCTTCTCTTCTAGCCACTTGACCATCTTTACAGCTCATGCTTTGTTCAGGTCCCTCTTTAGCCTGAGACTTCCCTTGCTTGGCCTCCTGGGTGTCCTTGTATTCGGGGCCTGTGAAGAGTTATTCTGCGAAGTCTCAAATACAAGTTCTGACACTTGAGTCTGGTCCATGCACACCTGAGCTTCTGTATCCTCATCCCTGTGGACAGAAGCAACGGCCACCCGGGTCTAGTGTCGGCGAGTGCTCAGTGGATACACCCGTGGAGACAATGTTCCCAAGTCAGTTCCCTTGTCACACACTGCCATGTGTGGCCATATGAACAGGTCAGGATGGTGAATGTGGATGTGACAGGGAAGTCCCGCTGTCGTGTAGAAAGGCACCGGTAGCATTTCTGTTGCCCTCACAGGAAAAGCAGCAAATGCTGTGACCGGAGAAGAAGAGGCTAGCACGCTGTGCCTGTTCTTGCGGCTCCCTTTCCCTGACCTTGCAGCTCTCTGACCATAGCAGGGAGCTGTGGCGTGAAGAAGCTCAGGTCTGAGCTGCAGCCTTCGGAGAGCCTTCTAGACTTCTAAAATGTAATCTTTTGCATGGTAGCAGAACCATCTACAGCCATGGTTCTCAACCTGTGGGTCGAGTCCGCTTTGGGGGTCATATCTCAAATATCCTGCATATCTGATATTTATATTACAATTTATAACAGTAGCAAAATTACAGTTATGAAGATCCGATAAAAATAATTTTATGGTTGGGGAAGAGTCACCACAACATAAGGAGCTGTATGAAAGGGTCACAGCGTTAGGAAGGTTGAGAGCCACCCCTCTGCAGAGACCTGAAGAAGGGCTCTGCCACTGCCACTTCCATCCCCCCAACTGTGCAGCAGCCAAAACAGGTGAGCTAAGTAGGAATTACCAGTTGCTTACCTGTGTGCAAAGCCTCAGAACACACGGAATCTCAGCACACAGGAAGGCAGAGGGACATACTCCAGCGCCCTCTCTCTTGCCAGAGCACCTGTCTGAGGCTGGCAGCAGACTCCAAAGTGCCAGTCCCTTCTCTTTTTGCCCACAAAGAGCAGCTGGAATCACAAGCCACCAGTGTTTTCTATACAAAAGAAGACTATCCCAAGTTCAGGGTTCAGAGCCTTATCCTCTGGGAGCTGCCTCTCTTACCAGGCTCTGGTTCTAAATTCTATGGGACACTAAAATTTTCAAGTCAAATTTCATATTGTATATATCAAAATATAATTACATGGAGAAAGCTCAGTAGATAAAATATTGGTTGTACAATCATGAGGTCCTGAATTCAAATCCCCAGCATCTGTGTAGCCGTGTACATTTGTAACCCCAGCACTGGGGGCAGAGACAAGTAGATCCTGGGGCCTTGATGGCCAGCCAGTCTAGCTGAAACAAAACAGTGAGCTCCGGGTTCAGGAAGAGGCTGTCTCAAAAGAAGATGGAGAGCTGGTAAGATGGCTCATTAGGTAGAGGTGATAACTTGAGTTTGGTTTCCTGATCCATGTGGTGAGAGAAGAGAACCAACCCCTGAAAGTTGTCCTCTGTCCTCCACACATATGCTGTAGCCTGCATGGCCACACACACCTCCTGCCCACACATAAATAAATTAACTGTAATTAAATGTTTACTAGGGGAGAGAACTAGAGGAAGATACTGAACATTGACCTCTGTCATCTACACAGGCACACACATGCGCGCGCATGCACACACACACACACACATACACACACAAGTACATGCATGAGCTTGCACTTGTATATACATGCAGATATAATAAAAAAAAATGGTGAATGATATATTTTAAAGTATCAATTAGAGTCTGAGCTCCGGGATAAAGATCTAGGGAAAGAGTCTGGCTTTTGTGGCTGTCTCTAAAGGACATTGTGACATTGAACTTTTGACACACTCATTGCTTCTTTGGCTGATGGTACTCTCTAGCCTGGCAGTCACCACACTTCACTGTGCAGGATTTCAAGGGCTCTCAAAGAACAGGCTCCAGGGTCCCTGCAGAGCTGAGTGCTGGCTCTGTGTTGGTGATGATGGCTCAAGTGTCTTCAGCTCGACCCCTGGCCAACCACTTTCCCTGGAAGTATGTTGGCTCCGAATATCTAGAGAAGCTAAGGATCTGCTCTATCATTGCAGAGCAGCCTTGGGGCTCTATATTATCCATGTAAGAGGCCAGGTGGCTTCTGAGTGCTAGGAATCTCAGATCCTCAATAGAGGAAAAAGGGGGAAGAGGACTCTTGACAGTTAATCCATCCTCTAGCCCCAGCTGGCTCAGCACAAGGAGGCAGAGTGTCATACTGCGGCAGCCCAAGCAGACCTTCTTGCAGTGCTGCATACTCAGAATTCAAAGGTTTCCCGGAAACCAAGCCTCTTGAATAGAGCAGAATAGGAAATTCACATGCCTAGCCAGCTATCAAGTAGTTCATTTACCTTCGGTGTGACCAACATTGACTGGCTACATGGGATGCCAGATTCTGGACAGGGGCACGGATTCATGAACCAACTAATGGACATAGCTCTCTGTCTCAGGGAGCCCAGTCAGTGGGGTGTGGAGAACTTCACAAACATAGTCTATGGTTGCCCAGGAAGGCCACTTTACATTTTTTTTTTCCTGCAGAAACTCTTTTTTCTAGACTGGGGCTCTTTTGGTCTTGTCATGGCATATTGTATGATTGGGATGATCTTGTCATAGCACGTGGTATGATTGGGAATGGACTGTTGGTGCTTCTGTAAGCTGTTCTGTTTATCTTTGGATAAATATTAATCCACTGTCATTACACACATTAATATACGACTGTGCCACTTCACACATCATACACACACATCTTCACGGACACATGGACACCCAACAGCATTTGTCTCATGTCTATGCTTTAAATATTTAACAAAGAGAATACAGTGTTATGGGAAAAGCAGCTTAAGATCCAGACATGTTGGCCCGAGGAAGTGATGTTGCCTCTTTATGTTTAGCTGCTTTATTTTTAGCAACAGCACACAGAGCCGTGAGCCCTTTCTGTCTGTAACTTCCTGGGTAAGGCATCGTCATGGAGATGCTGTGTGTCTGTCTATTGAGGGCTGCATTCTCTCATCCCAGAAGGAAACCTATTCACTCAGCTGTCTCCAAACCAGAGGCCAATCTGGCCAGCCTGAAAGGGTCAGCCCCATGGGGAGTTCCAGAATGAAGCCCCCGAAGGAGATGACTTGGGTGTCTGCATCTGTTGACTCTGTCTTTGCAGAGTAGATTTGTTACCAGTAGTGCACAGACCCGAAGTGGCCACATTCCTGGCTCTGGATGGATGGATGTGACCGCGACCACCGACAAAGAATCAATAGAATCGTACACTGTCTTAGCCTGTGTGCTTGGTCTTTGTGTGGTCTGAGAGGTGTGAGTTGAGAAGTGTGTCAGAACATTAGCATGCACATCTGGCTGTGAGTGCATCAGTGAGTGTGGGTAGGAGAGTATGTGTCCAACAATGAATGAGGATCTAAGTGTGAATGTGTCAGTGTGGGGGTCTAAGTATGATTATGTATCAGGTTATTAGTATGAGTGAGTAAATCAGAGTGAGTGTGAATCTGAGTGTATCAGAACTGTCAGAATGAGTCTAAATATATCTATTAGTGAGTTCTAAGAGTGTGAGCTTGCCCTGTAAGTGTGAGAGGAACAAGTGTAGGTATGAGTGAATGAATCTGAGAAAAGTCTGGGGGAGAGCATGGGTTTGAGTGTTAGAGTGAGTATGGGGTGTGAGTCCGAGGTGTCTGAGTGTGAGGAGTATGAGTCGAAGCAGGCAGGCACCTGTACTCACAGGCTGTGTGCTCTGGTAAGCAGCGTTCCTAGCACTTGGGCCTGAGTGGCTGAAGATGAGGTGGGTGGGCTGTGAGGGAGTTGATCTGGTCAGGGTTTGGGCTGCAGGCATAGCTGTCTGGTGTCCCCATTCCTACAACCCCTCTTCCAGCCAGGCACAAACTTGCACTTGGCTAACCTGGGTCTTGCTCAGCTTCCAGCTGAGGGCTCCTTCCCTACCCTTCCCACTTTCCAATTCCTGCTCTCAAGCAGGCTGCTTTTCTGCAGGCAGGCTGCCCATTTGGAGGGTGGTAGTGGCATAAGCTTTCCCTTTCCCTTTTCCCTTTCCCTTGCTCCAGGTCCCTGGAGCAAGAGCCCAAAGTCACTTTGGTTACCAGGTCTTTAATTAGTAGGCTGCAATAGCCTCACCTGGCCTCACTCCCTTTTCTTAATACTGGTTCTAGGACAGCACTGTGGTTTGCATCAGGGTGGACCGTGTTACCAAAACACTACCAGCAGCACCCATGTACACTCCCTCATTCATGCATGAACATGCTCACCACACATGCGCACACATACTTTATTCATTCACACCTGCACATACCACATACATGCAGGTATGCATGTACATATGCATACATTCACACATGAACATGATGTTCATTTACACACTCATTCACAAAAGGTTTATATAATGCACACACAAATCTATATATACACTCACACACATAAACTCCATATTAAACTGTGTATATGTACACACTCACAGAGGCAGCGGCTGGCTGTTCCCACCATTCACAGATACCTGATGTCTACAGCCTTGTAAAGACTCCATAAAGGAACATTTTGCAAGCATCCATGTTGGGGTTGTAGCTAGCAAGAGGACTTGTAATGGAAGGGCCAGGGCCCCTGTCCCCAGCTCAACTGAGCTTCCAGTGGTGGCAGGATGACAGGAGGTAGGTAGCCCAGGACAAGCACCTCAGACAGAAGAACCTGAATTGATAGGTTCCAGGGTCCTAGTCCTATGCCTTGAGCAAGCCACTCAGTTCTGAAATCTGATCTGGCCTCTTCTGCGAATGATAGTACTGGAAAAGTGACCCAAGCCAAGTACCTTGTAAGTGGGAATGACTGGTATACAGGCCTATCATAGGAGAGAGAAGAGAACAGTACAGCTTGTGCTTATCATGGAGTAGGCCTCAGGCAACTGCTGCTGCAGCCATGTCTGTGCTCACTGGGTTCCCCATTGTGAAGGTAGAGTGCGCATAAAAGCCAGGTGTTCCTTACACCTTTCCATTGCCAGCCCAGGGCACAGCTTTAGGACCCTGTATAGACTCACTATGCACTTCTCTATCTGGACATCCCAACATGGGGCTTCTGTCTGCCTCAGCTGGGCAGGGTCTCTGAGCATGCAGTTGGGATTTGCCACGGGATAGAAATGGGACATGTTGTGCCTACAGCAGAGCCAGAGGAAGAGGTTCCTGGAGAAGGTATTAGCATGTGGAAAAGACACCTGCTAATGAGAAGACGTGTTCAGAAACAATGAAGACAGAGACTGAAAGTGATGTCCAGTCCCCTACATTAAGTCTGTGAGCCTCTGGGACTCATGTTTGCTTTGCAGTTAGTTTGGTCATGGCTTTTATCTTAGTGACAGCACCTTTTTTCACAAGGCATCCTGGGATTCTCGGCACACCACAGCCAACTTCAGACTTGGGCGTGGCACTGTTCCTACTCTGCACCTGGTCTTGGGATCTGTATTTTTTTTTACAGAACCTGCATCATGGGCCCAAGGACTTCTTGCAAAGAGCTTAGGGTGGTGGCACATGGCAAGTTCCCCAAGATGGTTGGTTACATGGTAATGTGTACTGTGTTAGCATGTGCAAGAGCTGAGGCTGGAGCTTGAGCTGGGAGATCATTTCAGTCCCATTACTTTAAGCTAGACTCTTATCCTAAAGAAGACTTTCAATCTTTTAAATGACTTTTAGAAAGTAAGTGTCAGGGCTGGAGAGATGGTTCAGCAGTTAAGAGCATGGGCTGCTCTTCCAGAGGACCAGGGTTCAATTCCTAGCCTACAAGCAGCTTGAAAACTATAATTCTAGTTCCAGGGGCCCTGACACCCTTGACACCCTCACACCAATGCACATAGAAAGTAAGTGCTATACCTATCTTCCACTGATTGAAGTCACTTGTAGAAGCCTGCAATGTCCGTGTTCTTGTAGATAGATGTCTTGTAGATGTCTGTCAGCTCAGAGGCTCAGACAATGTCCACTTTGCCTTTTTTGGGGGATGCCTTCTAATTTCACTTATCAGTGATTTGGGAGTGAATTATGTTTGTGTTCACACCTGTCATTCCCATATGAAGACCTAAGGGGATATTGCAGGTTGGGACTTTTCCTAAATGGCCTATAAAATTTTACACATTTTTCTGTAAAGAGGCAGGTATGAAATTTTTTAGGACTTGAGTGAGCCATGGCTTGTTTCAACCGCTCAACCCTGTTGCCATGAACTAGCCATGACCTTGTGTCCACTGAGGAGCTGCCTGGCTAGAGATGGAGCAGTTGGTGTACCTCTAGCCATGGTGTGTTAGTCCTCATTCTATAGAAAGCACAACCCTTTTGTCTTGTTTGTATCATCTGTGAGGGCTAGGTTTTTTTTTTTTTGGATAAATGAAACTCTGAGTACAAAGCATGTTGGGTCAGCCCATCTCCTCTGTCTCACTTATGTGGGTATTCTAAGTTCTTCCTCAGAGGCATCAATACACCCTGTCTATTCCAGCTTCTGCAAACTGTCAACCCTACCTGGGCTGGGTATTGATTAGCCACATCTACCATGGGTGTATATATACAGTGGGCAATGCTGGGTTCCATTGCTTCTTTTATAGTCCTTGTTCATTCCCAACATCAAATGCTATTGTTTAGCATCGTCATGTGCTGCTTTCTAGGCTTAATCCCAAATCATGGAGACCAGAGGTGAGGCCGGTGGATTCAGAGACAGTTCCTCCCAAACCCCGTAGCGTTTCTCAAACAGTGATGGAAGGAGGGCATTCGTTCATGTAGGACTGAACGCATTTGTGGAAGTTGGGCCCCTTTACGAGCAACCCTCACCCATACCTGGTGGTTCTCTCTTTGGTCACCAGGTTCCTCTAGAGCCATCTCCAAATAGACTGTCTTCATCTAGCATTAGTCAGTTTCCTATTGCTATAATGTGAGATAAGCCCAGGTACTTTATAAAGAAAAGATGATTTAGCTCACAGTTCTAGAGAGTGGAAGTCTAAACAGCGCAATGCCATCCAGCTCTGGCAAAGGCGTCCATGGCTGCAAGGGGGATCCCATCAGTTCTGTAAACTCTGGTGGGCTGTGTGTATAGTCGCTTTTCCCCCTTTGTGATCTTTCATCTCTGAGCTCCAGTTCTACCTGCAAGCCACTCACCCCTGATGACTGATGACTGGCCACGCCTTCTCACCTCCTGTTTCCTCAGTTCCAGCCCTAGGAATCATTTCTGTGCAGATAAATAGCTTGAGAGTCACATGACTGTTGACTGTGAGCTGAACAGGATGGCAACAACAAACTTGCCAAATGGATGGGGGAAAGCCCACAAGGCCTCAACCCTACACAAAGACCTACACACAACTGAGTAAAGCTGGGAATGAGAGAAGTGGTCCACCTCAGGAAAGAGCACACCAACTGGTTGTCCAGTATCAAATGGACAGCCCTGAAAACCTAAACACAGGTAACATCCTATGGACTCAACAGGTTATATGTTTAGGAATATACATGTATATGCAAATACATATATACAAGCAATAACAATTAATGAAAAAGAGTACATATGAGGGCTTGAAGGGAGGCAAGGAATGGAAGAGGTGTTGCAATTAAATTATAGTACCCAAAACAAACATCTCAAGATTTCAAACCTGCCTCCTTGGGACCTAGCTCTGACCAGGGGTCCCTGTAGCTGCCTCCCAGGGCCCGAGAAGCAGGTCACTAACATTTGCCCAAAGGGCATCATATTTTACTCCCCTACCTATGTGCATCTACCTTAGGGTTTCTTGGCAAATTCTGCTTCATTCTGCTTCATGGTCCTGCCTTTTCCAGGTACTTCTTGGAGAGGCCAGCAGCAGCAGGGGCTTGTCCCAAGCAGCTGGACATGCCAGTGAGGCCTTGGCTGGTTTACAATCCTGGAGGAACTCAGCCTGAGGCAGGAACTGGGCATGGGGAACAATAGTATATTGTTACCAGGGACAGATCACCTTTCCTTTTAATTTTCCTTTGGAAAATAAATCCTCTTTCTTTGTGTTTGGAAGGCTTAGCTTTAATCTCAGGCTCCCCTCTTAGCTAATGAAGTGGGGCTCTGCAAGACGGGACACCGCGCACCTTCATCAGCACATGAGCTGCCGAGCACCTCGTGTTAAAGGAGAATGTCAATGATTATCATTGTCCATTGAAGTCCTAGTCATAATCATCTACCTGTTCCACGAGGCCATGGGACTGTTTGTTATTCAGGTTTGCTGCTTAATGTGAGCTAAGACAGTAGCTGGCCCTTGCATTGTGCATTCAGAAAGGTTCCCAAATGGTGTGCTTTAATTCAGTTAATCTTTGCAATAACCCTACCTAGTAGGTGGCTTTGCTTCCCATTTCACAGATGGGGAAACTAAGCACAGGGGGACCTTTCCAGGCCACCACCCAGATGCCACTTGATAGCGGACTCGCCGTTCTCCAACCTGTACATGCTGCCCCCCCACCCCATGCATGTCTTCCAAACTGTTCAGAGGCCCATCAGTGTGCTGGTAAGCATTCCACATGACTATATATATATATATATATATATATATATATATATATATATATATATATATATATGTATTCTTGGTAGAATTCTCTAGTGGTAAAACAGAAACTTTTAAGCAGTTTTAACTTTTAGAACCTGAGAACTGTTCATGGGAGGCAATGCTTAGTGAACAAGTGGTACACTGATGTGTAAGCAGAGAATGAGTGAGGGTGGAGCCTAGCAGATGGTTGCTGGGATCGATTCAGATTTAAACTCATGAGGATGGAGGTGCTAGCTCTTGTGCATAGGGCAGGACCAGAGCATTCATAGAGCATATTACCTTGGACTGGGTACCTCTACAGCTAAGGACAGCCCGGGATGCTTTGCCAAGGTTGTGCATGCAGGGATCAGCTCCAAGAGAGAAAAAAACATATTAGTCCAAGTTTAGCTTCCAGCAAGGCTTTAGGTTCAGGGAAGACTCACTGTAAGTAGTCATGGGAACTCTACTCAGCCACGCTATAGTCCTCAAGGCTCCCCAGGACTAGGGCTATGAGGCCTGAGTGAAGATCTCAGGCTACTGGGAGCCAGTCACCCATCCTGGCTTCCGAGTCCTTCGCTAACTCACCTGGTGGGTAGGAGTTGTGCAAATCTGAGATCAGGTCCCTAGAAACTGGTAAGTGCATCTATCTGTGTGGTGAATAATGGCGTTTCCATCAGTCACAGGGTGCACATGCGACAGTGGTCCCTGAGAATGTGTTCTTACTGTGATTTCTGTAGACGCTCAAGCATGTCATTGTGTGATAGGTGTCATTGTGTGATAGGTTCACAGTGTCTAGTGTGGCAGGTTGTGTGGGATGACAGCAGGAGCAGGGGACTGCCCTCCAGCCGACTTCATGGCAGACGGTGCCATCCAGCTTTGTGGAAGTATTCCGTGCTTGTATGAAGCCCTGGCATGGCTGACAAAGCGCACCTCAGCATGTGTGCCGTCTTTCAGTCAGGGGTGACCATAGTGCATTTCCTGCTTCTCCTTTACTTTTATTTACCAAACAAGAGGCCAGTCAACACAGTAACAAAATACAAGACTAGCAAACTGCTCAAAGGGTCGCATCTTCCAGGCCTTCCCTACTGCTGGCCTGTGAAGACCCTACCAGGCCAAGAGGACTCAGGCTGTGCTTCCTCTCCCAGGCTTCTGACCCACTGACATCTCAGTGACCCAGGGAAGGCCCAGAGCTGCCTTCTGCAGACTCAGCATCTCAACGTCTCTCACATGCAAGGATGTGGTCGATGGACAGTCTCCTCGTCTCCTTGATATAATGGATGTTGGCCTCTTCTGTGAATCTATGTTGACCAGAGCTGTGTGTTTTGTAGACATAGGCACTGCCCTAAGAACCAAGTATCAGATACCCGTTCTTTTCAGTTCTGCGCTCCATTCTCACGCTCCCACCATTCTGTACTTCTTTCCTGGGTCCTCTGTCTGTCCTAGACAAGGACACTACTCTAGACCTCACTAAGCATGTCTCATATTCTAGTCAAAGCCTGAAACCCAGCATCAAGCAGATGCTTGGCACAGGTCTGTTGAGGAAAGGGAGACTCAACTTGTTGTGTATCCAATCAGTAGCCATGGGGAAGAAAACATTTCCAGATGTGGGTCATGCTGGAGTCTATCTGACAAGACACCACAGTTCAGGGCCTCAACTGTCAGTCCTTGTCACCTCCCCTCCATTGATAGTCAACACCATGAACTGAGAAGGTGAGAAGGAGGTACCCTCTGTGTCCTTGGGACAAAAAGGGAGGACAGGACCAGTTTTTCCATGGATGAAGGCTTGTTCTCAGCACTATAGATCAGGGTTCTTGGGACTGAGGGGACACTGGCCACCAGTACCAGCATGCAGTGGATGCCTACATCCTCTCTACTCCTCCCAGTCTTTGTGATCATGTGACTTTTTTTTTTCTAGATTTTTTCCATGGTGTCAACCTGTCATTTATATTCCTTCAGTTACCTAATGACAGGGACAGTGGAGTACAACACCATATCAGATACTATCATCCTACACGACACAATGCCACATCACTATACACATACCACCATGTATAACATATATCCCCATACCATACAACACTACACAGCACCACATCACAAGATATCACCTAACACCATACTATACAACACAATGCCATACTACATGACATATTACCACCTATCACTATATTACACACATCATACAACACTAAAATACCATATAACATCACAATACACCACACCACAAAACACTATATCACACAATATTTCAAAACAGCATATAACATCACACACTACACAACACTGTACCACTCTATATGAAAGAATACCAAATTCCCAAACACATATTATACAACACACTATATAATATACTACCAAATAGCACAATACCACATACCACTGTGAAAAACCATACCACATAGTACATCACCACAACAGCATACTCCTACATCATACCACAAACATACTATGCCACAACACCAAACAACACATCCTATAATACCGCATATCATACCACATAACATCATACCACATCACAAAATACCACACCTTTAAACACACTATCAAATAACACCACTTGCAGTATACAATGACAAACCACATAACATGTGTTACACCTCATTATATAACACAATACAATGTCAGAATACCACACCATACCCACTAGTTCATAAAACACCACAGCACAGATCATACCACACACCATATCACAAAACATGACAAAATATGCCATAGTATACTATCCCACACCACGCAAAATACCATACCATACTATCACACATCACTTACAATGTTTCCCACTCTCTGCAATTAGGCTTCAAACCAGGGATACCTACCTATGTGTAAAGGCTGGGACCACCAGGGCTCCCGGAAGGCAGTAATGACAATCTGCCCAGCTGGAGGGAGAAACAAGTATTTGTTTGGACAATTTGCATCCGTTCCTTCAAGCTACTTCAAACTGGATAAAAGAGAACTCTGTATAATATACACAGAAACTCCTGTTACCGGCAGAATCTTAAAATATTTATACCGCATACAAACAATGCCAAGGAATTCCCTAGGAGTCATATATTGACTTAATAAACACAGGCCCATTATGTAGCATTTGTCTTCGTTATGTATAACAAATTATTGATTATAGTAGATTAAAATCTGAAGGCAAAGATCGAAAGATCAGGCTTTTATATACAACATGCTGTGGTCTTGGCTTCCACAACAGCAAAGACTAGTGAATGCTGTGCCCTTCATCTGGGGGCTCCAATGGGTGGGCTTTGGGAACCAAGGCCTCTGTAGAGAGGGTGACAGCTAGGATGGCCTATAAGCTGAATATAAGCCATTTCAAAGATATGATGTCTCCCTGTATCTCCTTCAGGGTTCTCACAAGAGGGCTCATGTTCTGTCCCTTCTGTGCTCCAGTCCCAACCTCAGGGAGGCTAGTCTCTCTGTATCACTCCCATCTCCAAGGCTTTTTGTCCAGAGGGAAGAGAGAGGAGAGTTAGTGTCATCCCACAGAAGCCATTGTATCCTCCGCACCTTTCCAGCTGGAACACATCCATTTTGGTTTGAGCTGTCTGGGACTCAGACAACAGAAGGAACATGTAGACCTGCCCATCCTAACCTTCATACCTCACAGTTGCCCGCTCCCCAGCACCTACTGTTTCCAGGCATTGGGGGTTCAGGTGACAGGGCTTTTGTACTGTCTTGTTAATTTCAAAGCCAGGCCCAGACAGATCTGCTCCACAGGAGATCTTTCTAAAGAAAAAGATATGGCCAGTGATAATGTCCTTTTCAGTAACTGGGGCTGGAGGAAGCACCTGTGTCTGGGCAGAGTTAGCCCTGTATGTGAGGCTACCCCATGAGCCTACTACCTGAGCATGGGAAGATGATGGTTGTCTGCTCTGAGAGTGGTAAGCAGGAGAGAGGCCTGTATGACCATGCCTGTCGTTTCCTGAATTTTCCATGTCTCCTTGGTAGAGCCTTTACTCCCTCTGCTGGAGTCTTGCTGGCCACCAGCTGCCTCTCCTTTGGGATACACGCCTTCTCCCTAATTTGGTCCTTCTTGGTGGCAATCGCCCAAGGAACCCTTTATTCCCCAGATAACGGATGATGGGCTTAGCTGGGAGAGTAAGAAAGCTCTTCTGCTTGGCTCTTAGGATAAATGATTCCAGGGGACGAACAATGGCTGACTAGACTCTGGTAAGACTTGTCAAGGATGTCTCCAAAACTTACTCAGTGCTCACTCCATCCAACACTAGAAAACATAGCATTAAAGTACCACTAAGTACACTCTCTATTGAAAAGTAGAAGATGTAGATTGTAGTAAACTATAATTAATTATTATCGGAATTTTCAATTAAAAGGGAGACTGAAGGAAGAGGGCTGTGTTCCAGAAGGCAGGGCTCTCCATCTAATTTCCTCAGTCTGAAGCCACTAGAGACTGTAGCTGGGGACTTCCCCTTGGTCCCTCGCTGTGCTCAGGGCTCTGGATACACCAGGGCTCCTGGACCCTTTTCCACTCCAGCTGCTAGATCTGAGTGTGGCCAAGGATCCCAGAGTATGCTTTGTCACCAACCAAATACAGAATAATAAACAGATGTGTCTCTGTCCTTACTTCTGAATTTGTTTGTATATTCTAGAAGAAAAATGGAGCTTATAAGATTGAGATACAATACCTATTAATTATGGAAAGGCTGGGAAGACAAATCCCCAAACTACCTTGCCATAGTGACTCAAATTTCAACTACATGTTCTAATCTAATATGTCCTGCTATAAGTAAATAGACTTTGGTCTGTTAGAGTCCATCACCTTCCAAAAGCCTAGTATATGGAGGAGGGACATGGGAGAGGAAAGACAGAAGCAGGGCATGGAGAAGAAGATGGTGGGGGTGGACATGGAGGATGTAGAGGAGGACATGGAGGGGGATATGGAGGAGAACACATGAATGAGGACATGGAGGGGCACATATAGGAGGAAATGAAGGAAATCATGGAAGGACATGGATGATGTGGAGAAGGGCATGAAGAAAGGTGTAGAAAATGAAGGCATGCAGTCTTGATAAAGTATTTTATGGAAATTAAATAAGCTTTCTTTCCTCATATGTCTTGCTTGTCCCAAGGTTGCAGAGCATAGTAGAGGCAGATCTGTGGAGACATGTCAAGGTGTAATGGCTACAGTCAGCTGTCTTTGACCTCTAGCACCTAGTAACTGCTATTGGTTGCTTTCTGAGCTAGAGACTTGGTTCTTTGCATCCTTTTTGGTTTTTCCCATGAAGTAGACACCATCTTACTGCAGAGAGGCCTGGGAGAAAATGTGTACTGAACAGGACCATGACACACCAGAGGCTGTTCATTTCTTTGAGGCCATAGGAAGACACCTAAATAGTGTGTGCTTCAAGGGTGGAAACTGCTTTTCCTTTTCCTCTAGTTTGGTTTATTGACACCTGAGAAAAGAGCCCTATCCTAGTTACCAGTGATTACTATACACTGCCAGTATCTCCTGTTTTTCCCGTGTTGAGATGAATGTAGTAAGTCTTCATTCACATTAGCAAGCCATTTATCATGTGGCCAGTATGTACCACACTGAGGAAACAAAGACAAATCTGTGCTTATTTGAGCAAATTCCTGAATCCAATGAACAAGGAAATTCTGAGGTGCTATGAGGGATGAATGCCCTGCTTCAAACTCAAAGTGCAAAGAGTACCACTAGGTCCTAGGTAAGTTCTCCCTGTGCCCTGGATGCACCTGCTTTGGCTTGGGTTCTTCACAGTCTTTCCCTCCATTCTGTCTCCCCATGTGGCTTCCTTGTGTGGAGTTTCATGTGTTGTTTAAAGCACAATAGACAGCTGACACCAGAAAGAGGCAGTGGACCGAGAGAAGCCTATGAGACATGGAGTAAAGGTAAGAATGGTTTTATGGAGTAGTCCCTAGAAACTTATGCTGCCTGGATGATTTTGATGGTCCATAAAGTAAATACTTCCTTTCAGGAAGCCGAAGTGTTCACATGCTGAGCTTAGAAGCCTGCCTGCCTGCCTGCCTGCCTGCAGTAAAACCTTCCACTGGAGAGGTTGATACACACCCTTCACACATTTCTTACTGAGGGGGTGGCAGCCACAAGCAAGGCCTCCATGTTTCCAAACAGAAGCAGATGCCTAGAAAGTGTACACAGAAGCTATTCTTCAAAGAATAGATTAAAATATCTGTCAGGAAGGCTGGCAAGCTGACCCACAGGCCACCACAGCTGGGATGGATCATCATGACCAGGGCAAGAGGGACTAATAGATGGGCAAAGGGGACATGGAGGAAGCAGGTTCCTGATGACCAGTCAGTAATTGCCCCTTTCATCTTCAGAATCAGAGTTCACAAGATCTTACCTGCCCTTCGAATGTCCTCTTGGCCCATGTGAGTCATCCTCATTGGCTGTATTGTTGGCCCACTGGCTAGCCTATGGGCCCATCTGATGACTTTTCCACACATCAGATATACTGTTGGCCCAACTGATGTCCTCCTGGTCTGATTATGGCATATCTAATGTCTTGCTCTCCCACCTGATACCCTGCTTGCATGTCCTAATTGATAACTTTGCCGGTCTGTTATCAGCTGTTTCATCTGAGTCCTGCTTGCCTATTTAAATTCTACTTTCCTTTCTGGGATCTTCTTTAAAAGTGTTCTTTTTCTCTTCCCATGGCCAGTTTTCATTGGGACCATGGGTAAGGCTCATCACTATCTAAGTGTCTATGTCTCTGTTGTGTGGCAGATACGTTATGATTCCTTCTTCACCCGGTGTCTCAGTTTGGAAATTTTACCTTCCAGAGTATTGGAATACACATGATAAACAAATTGGTTCACCTTCATGTGGTTAGGTGACAACTTCTTAGAACTATAAGAAAATGACAGTCTCTGCTTTGAGGCTAAGTAAGAATTCCAAGATTTTGGTATTCTCAGAGGAGAAATTTGTGTCTTATAGCCTTTCTATTTTTCTTAAACCTTCTACAAACAAGTTCATAAACACAAGATAGGGTTGGAGGTGAATCTGGGGCACAGATGGAAAATCTAATGTAGAGTTTAACTCGAGTCAAAATTCAGAAGAGGGAATGCACCAAATTCACAAGAGAGATCCAGCCATATGAAGGGCATGCAGGGCTAAGTATGAGGAGCAAATAGGAGAATTGGAGGAAGGGCATGACACAGGAAATAGAAGACCCAGGGAAGGGACATAGATGAAATATGGAAGAGAGACATAAAGGAAGATATAGAGAAGGAGGGGGACCATGAAGAAGAGGAGGAGGTATTCAGATGAGGACATGCAGCAGACTTGTGAAGGTTCATGCAGGTACCTTGGTGTGTAAGCACAGACTTGCAAATTTGTCTTAGTAAGGACCATCCTTGTTTTTGCTTCTTCCTCTCAACATGCTTGAAATATTTATTTATTAATGCCCAAGTATATTTATGTATGCTCATCAATGCCCATAAAAGTGGAGGTATAGTGATGGGGTGACAGATTTGGGTAGTGGTCTGAAGTCAAATCCTTGGAGGTGACCACCATTTGCTTGCACACTCAAAGGCCTCTTGCATTAGGTGCCTTGCCATTTTTTCTATGTGTGTCATCCACAACTTTTTGTCCTCTTTTTTACATTAGCTGCATCACCACTATACCCATGCTGGCTGGAATCTGCCCCTCACTGAAGGAGGGAAAGATGTCTCCAGTGTTTTTCTAGCCTGTGGTGCCAGAAAAAGTCAGTATCAGGACTCAGAGACCCTTCATTCTTGCCTTTAGCTGCATAGTGGCATGGGCATGCAGTGTTCCTGGGTAGATTTCTAAAGCCATTGATCATTAAATGCTAATTCTGACAGTTTCACTTACATGTCCATGTAATGGAGCAGGAGAGACAGAAGCAGAGTGAGATGAACACCTAGTTGGTGAGGTGCCTTCTCTTGTGTGGGAGATCCCAGCAACTCTGTCTTGGCCTGCCTCTGATGCCCTGTAAATGGGACTTTAAGCTCCATCTCAAGGTTCATTCACAGCTACAGTTTTCAGAATGGAGGCCCAGACATTCCCTGTGGTCCTCTCTTAAGTCTGTAGATACCCTCCTTTTACCCTCTACCTAAGCTCATATTGCAGATGGACAAGGAACCCTGCCCTCATAGGACACATTCTCATAAATTGGTGTCAGGAGAATGAGGGGAAAAAATGTACAATTTCCCAACAAGAGACTTTAAGGTTGGGTTAGTGACTGAGAGATGCCACTGAAAATATCTACAGAAGCTTGTAAGAGACCTTTTCTTTATGTACAAGGCTCATCACATGCCGGATGTTTAAAGGACTGCACGGGCCAAACAGCTGGATACTTGGTCTTTAGGACAACACACAGCTGCAAATGTAGAGACATCTGGTAACCACCCAATAGTCTACATCCACCAGATGTTTATCATCGTGCAGGCAGGCAGGCAGGCAGGCAAGATCTTTGTGAATCTGGGAACAAAAGACTATGGCCCTCTTCTCTTCCTCTCACAAGCTCACCAACCCCCCACAGGCAGCTGCCTGGGAATCTACCCCACTGAGGTGCCCCCTGGGTCTTGCTGTGGTAGGGATGTGTTAGGCCATGTGTGGATGGACTCCTCATGAAAGAGGAGAGGGAAGGACAGCATGTCTATGAAGGAAGAAAGCCAGGGTAGACCAGGACTTCTGGTCCTCTGTATGCTGGCCCTGGAGATGGGCAGAATGAGTCTCCATTGGAAGGGGAATTTGCCTGGTTAAGAGAGTGAACCAACAGTCATGGTTTCAGAGGCTAGGAATCACAGCACATCTTCATAAGAAGGGGCACAAGAGGCAGAAGTCAGTGCCACTGAGAGGGGCTGAGAGCAGCTTTAAAGGCTGAGGTTGAATGTGGTTGTCCCGAAAGGTGAACAGGAAGATACAGGACTGAAAAGCAGGTGGAAGTCTAAGGAGTGGCAGCCCCTGACTAGGGTCAAAGGGCTGTACAGACCTGGAGGAGGCACACTATGAAGATGAAGGGTGCCAAGCAGGCAAGGGCTAGGTGTCACCAGAAACAGATGATATGACATTTCTAGAACATGGAAGCCCTACTACACCACTTGGAAGCCCTTCTCCATGTCCTCCTCCATGGTGCTTACACAGAGATAACTAGTCACTGTGAGTTTTCACTGAGACATAAACAAATGTTTTTCTAAATAGTCCTGAGTGAAAACAGATAGATGTCCCAATGTGTGTCTCAGGCCTGGACTTCTTCCTGCCTACTTTCTTGGTGACTCTGTATTTGTTGGCCACAAATCCTAGGCTACTCGACTTTTCAGGTCTCTGCACCCTGTACCTCAGTTCAAGGTCTCTCATCTCAGAGTGGCCTCCTTTCTTGATTCCCCAGAAATCTGATCACGTCCCTGCTATGGTTTGAATCTGTCCCTTAAAGTTTATGCTGGAAACTTAACCTCAATGCAACAGTGATTTGGGGGTAGAGAGTTCAATAATGGGATTATGCCACGAAGGTCCAACCCTCATGAATGGACTATGTTTTGTAAGGCGGGTTAGCCGTGTGCTAAGCCCTTGGCTTACTTACTGTCCCCTAACTGTGGGACAATGCAGCAATAAGGTATTTGCTATTACTAATTTACTAATGCTAGCCTCTTATCCTAGACGCCCTAGCTTTCACAATTGAGAAATAATCCTTTCTGTACAGACAACGCAGTGTTATGGGATCCTGCTACAGCAACACAAAACAATCTAATGTAATTCCTGACCCTGTGTGGTGTGGTCTCTGCTCCATGTTGGCTCACCCTTGGCTGGCAACTGTACCCAGTCCTTCTCAGCCTCCTTCCTTGCCCACCCCTCTGATGCTGCTGCCCACTCCCAGGACTTGGGTGTTCATGGCAGTCATTCTTTATCTGGGTCTCTTCCTAGAAACCACTTCCTCCTCGGAACCATGAGTGGCTCCCAGTTTGGGTTGTGGGAATCATAGGACCCTTGACGGTGATTGCTACCAGAGGATTGTTCTCCGGTGTCGTGTTAACCATAGCATGGTCTGTACTCTGCAGACACCAGGGCTCTAGGCAGTGTGTATGTCTGTATGTCTGTATGTCTGTCTCCTCAGCTCTTGCATCCCAGCAACTGTGCCTGGAGGTTTGCATATACCAAGTGATCAGCATTTTGAATTTAAGCTAATAAATGAATGAATAAGAGGACAGGTGGCAAGGAATTTAATCTATATTAAAGGGGAAAAACAGGTTTGGTTCTGAGAGGAGCAGGCTATGCGTAATACTTCATTGGCCTTTGCATTCCACAACTACACTGGATGCCCTATACTACTAGCTTAATGTTGAAACAAAAATATTTATCTTTCTATGTATCTACCTATGTATCAATCTATTATAGATAATCTATTTAGCTGTCATCTATTATCTATCATTTATGTGTTTGTACTCATTAATTTTATCTATCATTAGTTATATAACTTTGTATCTATAATTTAACTACATATCCTTTATCATTATCATGTATATCAATTACTAAAGTGTGTACCCGAATCCCTGTATCTATTGCATACCTAACGCTTATCTTTTGTCAATACAATGTATCCAAACACAGTCATCTCTATAACCATCATTATTACACATCTATGAGAATCCATCATGCATCCAACCACAGCCACCCTTGGAACACTTAAGTTCTCACTTTCCCCGGCATCCTGGAGACAGAGGGACAAGTCTTTGTTCATTCTTCAAACAGAGATTCAGCTGCCTGTCCATCTTGGTGCTCAATCAACAGACAACTGTTTTTCTGATATTGAAATGTTGTCATGTAGGGGCAGGACATTCTTCTGTCCTGTCTGCAGATGGCCAACTACAGGGACTTCCAAGCTTCCAGCAGGCCCCAGAGTGAAATGGGGGGTTGTTGTTTTAATTTTCAAACAAGGTGATCAGAACACAGAAAAGCTGTAGGTGATAAAGAGATGCCCTGACGGTGGTGCCTGAAGCTGAGGCGCCTAGCGAGGTATCCTGCCTCCCCAAGTCATTGTCTCCGAGCTTGTAGAAGTTCTTGCAACTTTTTCTTGCGCCTCCCTCCCTGGGGGGCAGGGGAGAAATGCTTTGTCTGTGAATTGCTCTGAGCTTCTCAGGAAAGAGAACTTCAAAAAGTCAGGACAATGCTGTGGTTGTCAAGTCCACCCTGCTCCAGGTCCCAACACATGGGGCTCTCTCACCTGCTGAGACCATTCTTGTGTTTCCTGTCCTGAGCCCTACTCTGCCCCAGGCCCTTGGGGACGGCTGTGGTTTTCCAGGCTCTGATAAAAAGCACTAACAATGGGGGGAAGTGCTACTGACCTGATTCCTTTCCTAGTTATCACTAAAATAATAACTCCCTGGAAGCTGCTACCCAGGCAGGGCTGGGGACCTGGCTCTTCTGGACACACTTGGATCTGGCCTCCGCCCCTGGCCCAGCTCAGAGGACCTGGAACCTTCGGAGGAAAACCTGTAATGAGATTGCTTCATGTGGGGCTCCTCCCATGGCTGAGAGGCCTAGCGCTGAGGGCAGGAGACTCAGCTCCAAATTTGGGGTAGAGAGCATGGTTTCTCGGGTTCTAGGAAGATCTTACCTTCTGTTCTGTCTGGCCAGCCTCCTAAAGCCCTGGCTGATATGCACATAACCTGGGGGACTTGGCAACCAACAGATGCAGACCTCTGGCTCTGTCGCTGATCATTCCCAGAGCCAGTCATGTCCTCTGCTCAATTCACTTCATTTGCCTGCCTTTCCGAGTGCTTTCTCCAGTCTGGGTCTGCTCTCAGAGCCATCTAGTGTGGTGTTTGCTTCTCTCTCGACCCAGGGTCACAGGTGCTCTGAATTCCACGCTCCCACACCAGGTGGATGTGCAGCTGGGCTGGTCTGTGGCCATAAGTGTCCTCTGTGGGAGGCAACGAGAGTGATGAGTGGGAGGAGACTGGGAAAGGACGAGAGGAAGGTGCAAATGAGGGTGGGAAGCAGCTGAGGAGCTGGCCCTGTGCATCGGGCCAGGCCTCCCTCAGGGCAGACAAAGAGTGACGGGGTTTCAGAGTAGAAGGGAAAGCTCAGGTGTGGTGGGCTGGGTGACCTCTGACCAGAACAGGTTCAGTGGACCGGAACCCCACCACAGTGATGAGAGAATAATGTGTCAAGCGCTAGCACGCAGGAAGACCCCAACGTAAGCGTCAGCCTAGATGCCTGAGCACAGGAGAGCAGGGACCACCTGCCCCACTCCACATGGCTAGCTAGCTACGTGAGCGTCCTTTCTCTTGGCTTTCTGAGCTCGGCCACCTTCATCCTGCATCCTGCTGTTTGTGCAACGATGTGTATCTGCACAAGGAAGAAAGCCCCATGAGGTGAGGATTCCCATCCACTCCTAAACCACAGTTTCCCTTATGCCAAGAGCTGCCTCTGCCATGTACTGAGCTCAGTACATAATCACCGAAGGAATAAGTTGGTGAATAAATGAAGGGACACACATCCTAAGCTGAACGTGATAGCATACAGAGGCACGGAACTGTGCAAACCCATCCTTTGGCTGCGTGCAAGATCCTATCACTCCTGCTTTCTGGATCTTGGTTTCCCTTCCTTCCTTCCTTCCTTCCTTCCTTCCTTTCCTTCCTTCCTTCCTTCCTTCCTTCCTTCCTCCCTCCCTCCCTCCCTCCCTCCCTCTCTCTCTCTTTCTTTCTTTTTGTTTTTTTGAGGCAGGATTTCTCTATGTAACAGCCCTGGCTGTCCTGGAACTCTCTTTGTAGACCAGGCTGGCCTCAAAATCACTGAGATCCACCTATCTCTGCCTTCCAGGATCAAAGGCGTGTGCCACCACCACTCGGCTGGATCCTAGTTTTCTTGGGGAACAGTTGCACCTCAGAAAATTACGTGGGAGCTATCCAGCTACATTAGCAGGTGAAGGCATTTCTGGAATAAAGTAGAAGATGAAAACCTGAGCCAGCTACCACTGCAGACCCCTGGGCAGCACAACACTTCCTCTGACTGTTCCTGGGCAAGTAGGAAGAGGTTCCCATGTAATAGAAATGAAAATGGTTACCACACTGTGACCCTGCCATAGGGAGACATTCCAGGGACCAGACATATTTTGGGGCTTCTGATGCAGTTCTCTGAGCTGGCTGCCGAAGGGAGGCCACTGGTGAAGAAGGCAGTGTTCATAGAGACAGATGGATGGATGGACATCCTCTGGAGTCTGAGAACAGGAAATGAAGTGAGACCTCCAGTCCTGGTAGTAAATGTGGCATTAGAGAGGCCTGCAGCCCAAGGACCACCGCTGACCCTGATCCTACATCTATCTACCACAGACCAAAGCACAGATGCCACCAAAGTTCAACTTTGTGGCCCAGTGAGCTTTATTGGGTTACTTACAGGAATATGGGTGAGGGGCTACTTACAGAATGACTCCAAGACAGCTGCATCGCCAAAGCCCGCCCCAGCGTGGATGACAGCTCACGAAAGCTGGGAACCTGGACCACACTGCACAGCCTGCAGGCAGCTCAGCAGGTTGGTGAGCGTCTTTTCCAAGTGCCTCAGTTGGTCTAAAACTCTTCCAGGAGGATCTGCTGGTTCCTGCTTCTTCCAGGCAACTGGCCAGGTCCGAGAGTCTTCACAGCAGTTTGTCTCCCTCTGTCTGAGAGGGACTGTCAACTTCTATTACTTACTCTGGCGGGGAGGAGCCTTGTGAATCTATTCCGTTTCGGGGACTTCCCGAAGATATTCTGAGTTGTTCACCTTCTTGCTTAAAGGAGCTTCTTGCAGGATGGAATGTTCTAGTCTGGGAGGAAACTGTAACACCAACAGAAGGCATGCAGGCAATGAAAACATGCAGCGTTCATGCGCTCCTGAGGCGCCTGTGGCAAAACATGCAGCAACAGAAAACTGAAACAAACTGCGAGTGCTACGCCAAAGATGGCTAGGAACAGATGGACACACCGTCTCACGCCTCAGGTGTGAGCACGAGGGTTCTTATGACCTCTGCCCCTTCCAGGCCAGGCCGGTTCATGCGTGAAAGGAGAAAAAGCCAGCTTCTTGGTAACGTCCATGTAAATCCATTGTATCCGTTTCCTTCACATGAACTCCAGGTCACTCTGTTCTGGGTCTGGCTTCCTGTGTCAGAGAGGTTACACTGAGGTGGCTTTGGCCAGTGGCCTTGCCTCAGCAGCTGGCAGGTTTACCTTTCATTTCTTTCAGTGGGCAGAGTGACGCTCTTCCCCTGGTCACATTCTGCCAATGCTGTCTTCCCCAGAACACTTTCCCTCTGTGGGGGAAGCTTCACTTTGTTCCTTGGGACGTCTGCTTGCTGCAGAGGGCCAGAGAGGCTGGCCCTGATCCAGACTGAAGTCAGCCATGCCGCAGGAGGGTGGTAAGTGCTGGGTGGCGCCTGTCAGTGAGGGCAGAGTATGGATTTGGTGGACGTGGAGCCACCCTTGTCACAGACCACACTGTGACAGGCTAGCTGAGGGGGTAGACCCTTGTTTGAGTTCCAAGCTCTGCCCCTGACCAGTCTCAGACATGAGCATGCAACATGAGCGCTTAGTACCTCATTGTTCTCATCTGCATAATGGGGTCACAGTCATCAGGCCTGACACACTATATTGGAGGCAGAAACCTTAAAAAAAAAAAACAAAAAAAAAAAAACAGCCAACTTCCTAGCCCAAGCTGAGCGCATGACAAGAGAACCACCACCACACGCTCCGATTGCACAGTTACTGTGGGATCGAGGCCCCAGCCAAAATGTACTCACAAAGGGAAGATAGACAAGCCCAGTCCTGAACACACTGTGCATCCCTCAGCAGAAGTGACGGAGAAGAGGTTGTTTGCTAGCAGCTCGGTCCAAAGAGCAGTTTATCTTGGTGTCGACCCAATCAGGCCACAAACCAAGACAAATACTCTTTGATGTGATCTGCCTCTGACTTGGGCCTTCTTGTGTTGGGCAGGGAGAGACCTCAGTAAGCGTCCAGTGGCAAAATATAGTCAATGCAGCCGTGGGAGCCGCAGCCGTGGCCTGGGCATCTGACGCTGCAGGTGTCTGTGGTCCCTTCCCCCTTTCCCCATGGATGCCTGTGGTAAGGTGAGTGTGTGGCTTTTCCAGTGGGAAATACTAAGCACGCCTTTGGCATCTCAGCTTAGACACTTAAAGTTCAAGTTTAAGCAACTTGTGACAAGATGCTCCCAAGCCATGCCTGATTCACCTTCCAATGTAAGGGCAGAAGATTCCTGAGGGACACCAGCCTCACTCCTGGCCCACCTTCCAGTCCACATGTCAGACCTGTAGCCTTATGGGACTGGGCTGGGCTATGGCCTCACATCTCAAGGAGGATGTTACTTTTGGTCTGGAGACTAAGTCATCAAGTGATTACCTGGTGCCTGGGACCTGGGGACCTGCTGCTGGTCCCCAGAAGCGTTTAGAAGAACCTTTTTAGTGATGTGCATGAGAATACCTTCCCCTCTGGCCTTATGCTACAAAAGAGTTGCTTCATGAAACAGGCACCATCTTGGTGCCTGCTGGAAATTTTGGTAAGAATGTGGTTGTTTCCCCAACCCATGGAACAAAATGCCTAAGCAGGAAGGGCAGGACCCTGGGTGCACTCTCAGCTACTCCTGACTCACCTTTGGGCCCTTTCTATGTGCTGGACACTTTCCTGGGTATTGAACAGGTGTAGTCAGGGACAACCTCTTTCCTAAGGTAGTAGTATCCAGGAGTAAGTAGAGGAGGACAAGAAACCAGTGCATATGGGATCATGGAACCTAAGGGGGCTGGAAACATTCAGCTGGGCTTGTTATAGCAGTGAATATATAAGACATTAATGTTTTCCATTTGCCTCACTCAGAAAAAATTTTAAAAAAGTCTGACTACAGAAAAGCAAGTATTAGACCCTTGCCAGATGACGATGGCCTCAGCTACTCCAGAAGCTGAGGCAGGAAGATAGCTTGAACTCAAGAGTCTGACACCAGCTTGGGGAACATAGTAAAACCCTATCTCCTAAAGAAACGAAGTAAACACCAAGAACCCGCTCTGTATCCCCAGCTGGGATGGGACTCTGCTGCTGGCTTAGGTGGAGTCAGTGCAGCAGGCATATGCTTTACAAAGCAAAGTCTCTGCAAGGTCAAATACTAACTAGTTGCTAGTGTTTTGTTTTAAAGAGCAGGTAAGAGGCTTTATGTGGAAAACTGTGTTTGTGACCGAACAGTGAGGATTGGGTGGAGCATCCTTCAGAATCCATGTCTGCTATGTGGACATATGGGAACTTGAAAGTATCCCACCTCAGCTCTGAGTGAGGACATCCATGGGTCAGCAAATTTTGCATCTATTGTCTTTTAATCCTATGTGACTAAGTGTGGGTCCTGCCCAGCCACTTCTTTATGGTCAATACACTGGGCCCACAAACAAGGCCGGTGAGGATTAGACTTGGCCTGAGTGTCGAGAGTGTTTCTGGGTGGAAACTGCAGAGCTGATGAGGCCAAAACTGAGAGTCAGCATCTCTAGAAAGATGGTTTTCTGGACCAGAAGTTAGGGCCCATCCTGTAGAGGAACCCACCCCCACTTTTCCCCAGGGTATGCTTGAGGAGAGAGGGATAAGAGATATTAGGTAGAAAGATAAAGGGGAGAGAAACAGAAACACAGGGTAGCCTTGGGAGGGCCTGGATCAATATCCACCAGCCCCTCCTGTCTCTTCTGGAGGGCTTTGTATAAGAATGCCAAGGGGTGGAGCAAAACACCTCCTTCTAGCACAGCCAAGTGCAGACCCTTCCAGTCACCTGGTAATCACACATGTGGTCAAGCAATCCCCTAATGCAGCCCTGCTGGATAAAGCAAGCTCAGATGTCACCAGGAAACCTTTGTGGACCTCCACACCATTTGTTGGGTCCTCAGTGTTCCTTCAGTCTGAAGGAAGGTGACCTTATGAAAGATGCCTACAGGGAAGGTCTGTTGCCAAGCTACCTCTTGTAAGTCTGTGATGGTTCCTGGGAAGATGCAGAGCTGCTAGTCTCTGGTTCCAAGGCATCTTCCTGCTGCAGATCTGGGGTTAGGAAGAAAGGCTTAGGAAAGCTCCTCAGGTTCAGGCTGGAGGCAATGAGCTGTCCTGCAGAGACAGGAAACTGACAGAGGAGAGGGTCCCAGGGCCCACAAAGGTGCCCTGTTAGTTCTAAGTGGACAGGGTTTTCTCAGCCACGGGCATCCTTGATTCCAAAGAGGCAATGCTATTTTTCTAGATGGTAGATGTATCTTGATTGACATTTTGGAGTCCCCAGACATGCTCATGCAGGGATTCCTGACTGCCCTCACCACCGCTGTAGCAACAGCTTCAGTTGGCCTATACTGTGTAGACCTCAAGCCAGGTGAAGGAGCAGGATACTATTACAAGAAGTGATCAGTGGGCATGGAGCCTGGTCTGTCTCTGATATGCCCCAATGGCATTGGAAGCTTGTTCAAGTCAAAGGCAGAATTTTCCCCTCTGGGGTCCCGTGGGTCCTCAGGCTTCAGGAACCAGAGTCATGTGTACTTGTTTTCCTTGTTGATGTGTTTGCAAATGTCAGCTCTTGTGAAAGCCTCCAGAGACATGTGGCAGATGCAGCCTCCTGGGCCCAGCCTAAGTTTGGGATCCAGTTGGCCCGAGAGGGGACCCCCATGCTCCCACATTCATGGGATTATGTGCATTGCCAGGGGACACTTGGTTTTGCCACTTTAAATTCTGATCATGTGCCAAGCTCTGGCCTTAGCTTCCTTTGCTCTCTCTCTTTCGGCTCTTAGAAATGAAGTCTGGCCCTAGAGACACATACTCTTGTCATTGGTGGCTTAGATGGCTGCCAAGTCTTTCATCACATGCAGCAGTGACCTAGCCTTTGCCCAAGATAAGTCTAAGAATAGAATATACTGCTCACAGCCCAGCTCATCCAGGCAACTTGCAACTTTCCTTAGGCATGATTTTTCCGTGGAGCCTGTCTGCCTTTCCAAGGAGTCCTCAGGGACTGGTGGGTGGTCTGTGAGTCTTTCTACTGCCAAGAAGGAGAAAAACGGCCACTGCTCAGTGCTTAGAAGTGTACCACTTGCACATACAGGCTTACACACACAGAGAGACACAGGTACAGAGTATATACCTGCACACACAGGCACCTGTGAAAACTTATGCAAATACCTCACACAGACAAACTACACACACACACACACACACACACACACACACACACACACCCCATACTCTACATACCTGTATTCACATATGAAGGTGCACATCACACACACTCAAAATAAAGGAGACATTGTTTTCCATGTTCTTCCTCTGCGACCTCTGTGATGCTCACATGTTTAGATGCTCTGCTGAATGAATCTGAGTGGAGGCCATAAACTGCGGGACACGGGGTGGGGTGGGGTGTAGGGTATGGGCAACAAGGTTGTGGTGAAATGTAGGACAGACAGGTTACTTGTATCAGGATTGGAGGTGACTGAGGGATATGACTTTTTTTTTTTAAACGGAAGCTGAGTAAGAGGTGCTGGGGTCACTGGGCCTGGTGTGAGGGTAGAAGTGGCTGGAGGGTGGAGACCTAGAGAGTGAGTCAGAGCTACTGCTGCCATCTACATTCTGGCTGGTGCCTGGGAGGACAGGGTGGGAGGTGGGAAAGGAAGGGAAGTTGAGGGTCCCTCCCCCTCTGCCTACTGTGATAAAGACAAGGCCATTGAAGAGGGTGCTTTGCCAAGGTGATGGTGGTGCCCGGACAGAGTGAGGTCATTGCCTTTGGGTGAGACTGGATTCCTAACAGGAGGGAGGCAGGAAACAGCAGGGAGCTGACGCTCTACCAGGACCCGGAAGGGAGGAGGGCAGGCCTGGAGGCTCCTGGCTGCCACTGGGGGTGCATAAGCTGGCTGCACCTGCAATGCCACACTGGGAAGAGAGAGCGGTGGACACTTGTCAGGTGGGAATTGTGAGAGGAGCTGCTGCAGAGCTGGGGCCCCCGGGACTGTGGCTCGAAGGGTACTTTCTCAACAGTGAAGACAGGGTGGCCATTTCCCACGCGGACAGTTTTTCTTCTCTGAGCAGTGGGCATTTGGACCCCATAGTGCCAACCACCTGACTATAGGAGCCCAGTCCTCTTCTTCCCTCTCAGGTCAGAGCAGCTTCTAGCCATTTGAGCCACGGGCCCATGAAAATGTGTGTGGAATTCAGAATTTGTCTTGTGCACTCCGTTCTGTGACTTTTCCTTACTCGGAGACTGGACCTCTCTGTGGCCAGCACACTGCGGACAAGTGATGACAGGTAGAGCCTCGCTGAGGGGCTGCCAAGCTGCCAAGCTCTGGAGCACTGGCTGCATCTGTCCTTGTCCTCTGCTGTTGTTGGGCCTCCATGCGGCCAGTCTTCCTTCAAAAATCTTAAAAATGTCTGTCGCTTCACTCTTCCATGCAAGCTGGAGGACTGTGTATCTGATTTCCATGAGAGAGCCCACTGGAACTTTTCTCAGAGCTTCGTAACCCATAGACCGATTTAAGGGAGCTGTTGTAATACTGAGGTTTGCTTTTATAAACACACACCAGGACTGCCCCCCCCCCACCGCCTCAACCCCCAGTTTGTCTGGGTCCTTCTGTGTAGTTCAACAGAGCTTTACAATTCCTGAATCTGAACCTCAGCCCTTTTCAGATTCTGCCCCCTTCTGTGTTACATAGTTCTTGTCACTTAGGAAGCTTACACAGTGCCTTCTTCTGGCTCCATGAGAACCAGGCCTCAGGGAGGGAGGCTTCCAGATCAGTTCCAGCCTAGAAGTTTCTGGGCCTCGTGTCTGAAATGTGTGGTGTCTTCAGCAATAGGGACTTAGCGTCCACCTCTGTGGGGAGCAACCAGGGGCAGTACCAACAGCTTGTGATGTTTTTGGAGTTTGTTGGACCACTGTGACCAACAACTCAAAAAAGGGCTTCTCATGCCTGGTTTGGGCTTTTTTTTGTTAGATGGTCTTTGGCTCTTGAAGGGAGCATTATCAGCCCAGATGAGAAAATTTCACTTAAACTATATATATGTATATTTATACACAGAATTATGTGTATTATAGGGTTTTTTCTTTTAGATACATAGTCAATAGTACGATTCCTTAGGAATCATACTTTTCCCCTAGTACTAGGAATTGAACTTAGGGCCTCACACATGCCAAGCCAGCCAAGAACTGAACCACTGACCTGTATTCCTACTCCACCCCTTTTGTCTTTTTGTCATTTTTGGGACAACACCTCTCACTAATTTTCCACATAGGCCTCAAATGTGAATCTTTCCACCTCAGCCTCCCAAGTAGCTGGGGTTACAGCCTCCAGACCCAGTTCGCAGATGAGGTCTTTTAAAAGTTGAATTTCTAGCCATTGCCATCCCTTAGATGTAAAGTTTGCTTCTCTATATCAGCCTTGCAGTGAACAACTGACTAGGCCAGAGACATTTTTAACAACTTTCCCACAGTTTTTGTTCCTATGCAGGATTGTCTACAAATAATAGATTTTTCCCTTCTTTTGAAAAATTAGCATAAAGAACATCAGGCTTCATTATGGCATTTTGAAATGCAATTCATTTTAGGAACTCCTCTCCTCTCCTCCTCTCCTCCTCTCCTCCTCTCCTCCTCTCCCCCTGCCTCCTCCCCCTCAGCAGCCTCCTTCCTGCCTTCAAGTCATGTGTTATGGTACCCATCCCCTTCCTCAACACCTCTTTTCCCCTTCCCATGGTTCCCTTTCTAGTTTCTAGTTAAAGGTGTGTGCCGCCACTGCCTAGCTAGGATTAGTGTCTTTTAAAAGGACTTGCAGGAAGTAGCAGGAATCTTCTGAGTCAGGCTGCCTTCATGAGAAATTCATTTATTTATTAGTAGATTTTATTTCTTCCCACTTCCATACGGGTATATTGTGTTTTTTGGTCTGTCATCCCATCTAAGCTCACCCATTTTCCTCCTCCCCCAAGAGTATCTCTTACCTCCAAATCTCTTTCTCCCATTTATAAGTTTTGGCTTTAATTTAGTGCCCAATGGAGTTTTATCCGAGCCACCTATGTGATGGTGTTGAGTTTGAACTGACCATCAGAGAGCCTGGTGAGCTCAGTAGTGTCTACACAATCAGATACCACGCCCCTTCCTCTCCTCAAATCTGTTGGTTGTCCAAAGATCATCAGTGTATGGTAGGGCCCCATGTCTCCTTACACCTTCGTATCTGACTATTAGAAGAGCCTGGATTCTGAGGATCCATTTCTAGTATGCACAGCTGCTTTGAATTTACGGGACCCAAGACATGTCTATCTCCTGCTTGGAAGAGAGTATTTCACAGTGTCTTTCCTGTGTCCTGCAGCTCTTACATTCTTTTCACTCCCTCTTCCCCAGTGTTTCCAAAGACACACGATGGTGGTGCCCTCAACGGTCCTTTATTTTAGCTTTGTAGCTAGAGTTTTCCTACCTTGCCCACAGTCAGGACAAATCTCTGTCACCCTCCAGTCCCACAGCCACTCAGACCCAACCAAGTAAACACAGAGACTTCTATTGCTTACAAACTGTATGGCCGTGGCAGGCTTCTTGCTAACTGTTCTTATAGCTTAAATTATCTGGGGTCAGAGACAGAACAGTCACTAGATACAGAGGCTAGAAAATGGTGGCGCACACGCCTTTAATCCTAGCATTCCAGAGGCAGAAATCCCTCTGGATCTCTGTGAGTTCAAGGCCACAATGGAAACAGCCAGGTATGGTGACACACGCCTCTAATCCCAAGAAGTGAGCCTTTAATCCCAGGGAGTGATGGTAGAAAGCAGAAAGGTATATAAGGCATGAGAACCAGAAACTAGAAGCATTTGGCTGGTTAAGCATTCAGGCTTTTGAGAAGCAATTCAGCTGAGATTCATTCTGGATGAGGACTCAGAGGTTTCCAGTCTGAGGAAACAGGATCAGCTGAGGAACTGGCCAGGTGAGGTTAGCTGTGGCCTGTTCTGCTTCTCTGATCTTCCAGCGTTCACCTCAATAACTGGCCTCAGGTTTGATTTAATTAATAAGACCTTCTAAGATTCATGCTACAGGTGCCTGTGTGTATTCCAGGAGACAGGGTACATAAACATGCCTGAACACGCTCATATGTATGTATTTTCCTGAAGGCAGGCTGTATCCAGTTCTCTCCTGGAGAGAATGGCATCGTCACCCTGACTGACAGGCCTGGCTAACGGTATTTGCTACGCATGGGCTGTGAATACCTGCAGTGTCCATGTCCCTTCAACCACCCCTCCAACTTTGCGCTACCTTGTGAATCGTGGGATTCACATTGCCAGCCTGTGCTCAGTCTGGGCTTGGCATCACGACAGTGTAGTATATAAATAAAAGCCTGAAATATCAGAGGTTATGGAAATAAATGTTCTGTGTCTGATAACAAAAACTAATCTGCAGAATTGAGTTCTGGTTTGCTTTTTGTGAAACACTTTGCCTTCCTCTGCTTACCAACATGGGGAGGTAGCTCAGCCAAGCAGGGGGCTGGACTACTAATGTAACCCTGAGGACCATAGGGAGACACATGGGCTTTTAAAGGGATCTGAGATGGGTAATCTGATGTGTTACAGAGACTCAGCTCTCTTTTGCAAGGTGACATTAACCTGACCAGGCTGACCAGAGGATTCTGGAAGATTCTGTAACTACAGCCTGAGACAATGTCTATCTAGTCTCTCAGCCAGTAAACTCCAGAGTGAAGGCCTAGTTATTCATGAGCATACATACATGGGGTGTTTAGCCATTCCAAGCACTGGGATGGGTTCTGTGACTCCTAGTCATGGGAGCTGCCTTGATCCAAAGAGGTGGATTGGAGCAAAAGAAAGTCAGCTTGATGGCAGAGTGTCACAGGTACCCCCCAAACCACTCAAGAGGTAGAGAGGGAACACCACAAGGTTTAAGGAAAGCTTTATGGATTAGCAAAAGTGATGAAGAGCAATACTGAAGAAGGTTCTGAACACATAGGAGCTTAAGACTATTGCCTGGTTGGGAACTCATAGCTGTTAGCGTGTGGATGTATGTGCATCGCCTCAGTACTTCCAAATCTGTGTTCTGTGAGAAAGCATCTTTTGTAGGTGGTGGCACAGAGTAAGGCTACTGCAAGACCAGAACTGTTTTCCACTTGCTACTCCTGTTCAGGGCTTATCCTGTCATAGCTGCTTGACACATGTACAACATGTGTGCTCAGTGATTTCACCATCAGCGACACTCTGGAATTCTGTCTGGATGACACGCTTTTGAAAACACTGACTTGGGTAAGATCACTTCCTTGATCTGCTGGTACCCTGTCCATGGTGAAGAAGTGTTTACTCATATCTTCCTAGGAAAAGCCACACAACAGAGGCCCATGGACAGTGGTCTGCGTTATGAGAAATCAGTGCTTCCTCTTAGGGGTGGGTTAATCATTGTGGGGGCTCAGCCTCTTTTTTGCTTTCCTGCATGCACCCACTAAACAAACAGGTCTTCTGTTTCTGACTTGCTAAGAAGGGCATGAGGTCCTTACCAGGTGGGGCCACCCTGTAGTAGACTTACCATTCTCCAGAACTGTGAGTCAAAATAAACATTTAATCTTTATAAATTATACAAACTTGGTGTCCTATAATAACTACAGAAAATGGGCTAAGACAAGACCATCACTGCAGTGTGTGGAGGAGAGAGCAAAGCCAGTCTTCGGTAGTGAGCTAAATCCACTATTCTCTGGAAGAGGATGAACATGAGACTTTAAATTTGCAAGTTTGGCTTTGGGAACTAAACACTGAATGAATAAGAAGCAACCTTCTTTGCCTTTACTGTTGGAATTCCCCACTTACCCAGTGAGGGAACTGCCAAGAAGATGACTGACTTTTGAAATTTTATACAAGATTCACAAAAGAAACTATTTTGATACAAAGTCCAGCTAGAATATCACAATACATGGGTAAGCTTGAAACTGTGTCCCTCCTCAGAGAACCTAGCATGGATTCAGTGAAATATTTATCAGCTCCTCTGTTTACAACTTTTCTATCAGAGTTGGTAACTGATTTGAAAACTTGATCCTAGCACACTAGACCCTGTGTTTGGATGAGTTTATGACGTTCCATTTCATAGAATCAAATAAGTTTCTACCTGAATCACAAAAGCGGATGCCGCTTGCCAGTGGGAACTATACTATATTTAAAGAGGGAGTTAGGTGCTCTTGCCTGACAGGCTTCGAACTGCACTTGCCTGCCAGCTAGTCAGAGACAAGTCTTCCTCAACTCCACATTCCAACTCGATGATCACTTCATGCCTGTGTTTTGGGGGTCAAGGTGGAAGAGGAGTTGTTCTTGACACACGACACCGGAACCTCCTATGGACTTTGGGATTTGTGTGCTTCGTGCATGAGTGTGTGCAGAGCTTGTCTGGGCTCGCACTCCCTCCGACATTCGGATAGCTGCGTTCACACGTGTGGCTGTGCTCTCATTATTTATGATTGGCCCAGGCAGGGGAAGAACTGGGTGAGAAAGCCCCGAATACATGGCCTGTCTTTCCTTCCAACCAAGGCAGATACTCAAAAGGAACTTCTAATTTCATGGGTCACTCGTTTTCTAGTGAAGATTTTCTACTGCAGTATCAAATTTATCGTCTTGTTAAAGACTCCTTTTCCTGGGAACTGTCATTCATTATCGAAGAGGAAGGGGAGCAAGGCCTGTCCAGGCCTGGGCAGCACCGACAAGTGCAGCGACAGTCAGTCATTAACAGTGTCAAGGCAGCCATCTGTGAGTTGGGCCCTGTGTGGGTCCAGTTCTGCTCAGCCAAGCAAACCCAGAAGACGTGGGGGTTGAGCCCAGTGAGGGAGTGAAGTTGCCCCCTTTTCAGCGGATGGTTCACGGCAGACTCGTCTACAGCTCAGGATGGTATCGTGAAACTGACTCTTTCAGCCCCTGGTGGTTATGGAAACAGCATTTTGAGTTGAGACACAGAATCTACCACTTGCCAGTTGTGTGCTCTTGGTTGAGTGATGATAAAACAGAGGTTCTATTGTTTCCTCCTGGAAGTCCGACCCAAGATTAAATTGGTAAATTAACCACAAAGTGCTCAGGGAACACCTGGCAAGAGATAAGCCGATGAAAGAGGCACATGACATATTTTCACAGCTACCTCTGCAAAGTGCAGAGGAACTGCGTGGAGGGACATCTCTGAGGCTTAGGATCCCCAAATCTTTCACAGGTCTCCAGAATGTGGGGCTGTGTGGACATACACAGGGAGGGCTGACTCTCAGTCCCATAGCTCTGCTTCAAACATTCCAGAATCACTCCAGGAGAGCTTTGTCAAGCAGAGTGGCTCAATGCTCCCGTTTGCAGGTAAGAAAACCGAGGCATATCGAGCACAGGCCTAGTGAGCTTGTACGGTCCTAGCAGTGAGGAAAGTGGGTCTTGGGGAGATGCAGAAGCCTGGGAAAAGAGCTCAGCAGGCTTCTGTTCCACTCAGAGCCATAGGCAGCCCCAGGAACAGGATGGTGACTCAACTTCCATGGCACAACCTCATCCTGGTCCTCACCTTGCAGGACGGTGGGGCTCCTTAGGGATAGTAATGAAACATGGAGGCTAGAGAGGAAGGGATGGGGCCCAGGAAGTCTATCTTGCAGCTAATTTTCACAAGCTTGTTTAATCTATCACTCAGGTCATTTGTCAAGCTTCTCTGCTGTGGTTCATTCCCAGCAACAGCAGCCTGGGAAGGAGGAAGAGAATCCTTTCCAGAGGCTCAGTGGGGAGGAAGTGGTGTTGACATGAGCCTGAAGTGCAAGGGCTCCCGGGTCAGCTCCCAGGACACGCGGGCGTTCACCCACAGCATGGCTCAGGAGGTCCGGAAATTAGTCGCATCCGTGGTGGTAGCTCTTCTGCCCAGATGGCCACGATGCTGAGCCTGCTCCCCAGAAAGAGGTTCGGCCAACTGTGGCAGCCGCATTGGTTTTGGTTAGTTAATACGGGGCAAGGAAGTAGTTTAGCCAACATTTTGAACCTTGAGTCATTCTGTTAGTTGAAAAAGTCTCTTCAGGTTTGAAGGGCTCTCTCATTTAATTTCTCTGAAAAATGTCAGGATCTATTTTCCTGGGCTTGAAGAAAAGTTTGAACTTCTATTGCCACTTAAGGTCCACATCGTGTTTTATGCACAAACCACGGCAGCAGCCTGACTAGATGCATCACATTTCTCTCTTTGAAAGCACAGAATGCTTGCAAGACAACTCATGTTCAGACCTCTTGTTCCAAGCCTGATGGCTGTAGATACCTTGCTCACACCTGATTCTATAAGTCTTTTTTTTTAATCTACTTATTGCTATCGAAAGCCTCCATAGTAGCCCCAACAGAAACAATTCTCTTCCCCTTTATACACACACTGCAATACTTCATGTAATTTCTTCATTAAGGTTTCTGGTATCTCCATTATATGTGGTTTATAGTAGTTACTTACATAATTACAACAGGTATATTTCAGCTGAGATATGTCTAAGAATACACGTAACGTACAGAGGCATCATACTGCTACCATTGCCACCATCATCCCCATCCCCATCATCACCACCATTATCACCACCATCACCATCCACACCACCATCACCCTCCCCATTCCCATTACTATTAACGTCATCATCATCATCATCATCATCATCATCATTTCCATCACCATCACGTCATACCCATTACAACCTACATTGTTATCACCGTCATTACGTCATTACTATCACTGCCATCCCCACTATCCCCATCACTATGACTATCATCGAAGTTAGCAACTTTGAGCATTAATATTAGGCTCTATATTAACCACATTTCATGTACTATTTCATTTCATCTCCCTGAAGCGCTAGAAAATAGCAAAAATCTTACTTATTTTTTCCATTTCATGCTCAGTGTGTAAGAACAGAAGGTCAGCTATGTGTGGTGGCACAGGCCTTTAATCCCAGCACCCAGGAAACAGAGACAAGTGAGTTAAAGGTCAGCCTGGTTTACACAGCCAAGTATTGCAGACTATATAGTAACACCCAGTCTTTAAAGAAAAAGAAAAACAAACCAAAAACAAAAACAAAAACAAAAAACAGGTTGGCAAGACGGTTCAGTGATTAAGAGAGCTTTTTCAGAGGACCCGCGTGTGTTCTCTGCGTGTGTTCTCTGCACTCACAACCTTCTGCAACTCCTGCAATTCCTGTCTCAGAGTTCTCAGTGCCCTCCTCTGGCTCTGTGGGTACGGCATACGTGTGGCACACAGACACACCTACAGGCAAAAACACTGGCGCAAATTAAATTTTAAATCTGTTAAAATGAATGAAAGGTCAGTAGTGAGGATGGAAGATACATGCTCAACAGTAACCATGAATGGTCAGCAGTGAGGATGGGGGATCGGCACTGAGAATGGACGGCCTTCTGTGAGAATGCATGGTCAACGGGACAGATGGATGCTCAATGGTGAGGGTGGAGGTCTATTGTGACTGATGGAAGTCAGCAATGAGGGCTGGAGGAATAAAGTGAGGACACCTTGGGTGAGGCCTTAGATGCTGCTGTGAGGTCACAAGAAGGTAATAACATCAAGGTCTTCTTCCCCTAGTCACATTTGGATCCTACCAGGTCTTTAATGTCAAGGGTTTTCGTCCATTGATGCATTTCCACACAATAATTGGTACATGGGTAGAGGAAATGTAATCGTGTAGCTTACATTCCAGATGGGTCTTCCACAGTTGGTTAATCCTTTCTGGAAATGCTCTCACAGACACCCCAGAGGCACTTATTAGTCATGTAGTCTTCTCTCAGTACAATCATCATGACAGTCGAAATTAATCATCACAAGGTGTGTGGCTTCAAGCACCAGTGACTAATTGAATCAGGCATTTGTCTTTAACAGTATACTATAATAATAGCTCTTATCATACCAACAAGACTTCCCTGACCCACTTGAAGCAGGGGGATAACCTCTGAGATCACCTGATGTCCTATACTCAGGCTCTGGTCTGTTACAGATTGTGTATGAATTGTCTCCTAAAGAGTCACAGGCTGAAAGCTTGGTCTCCAGATGATAGATCATGAAAACCAACTCCATCAATGGATTGATACATTGATGAGTCCATTGTGAATGGAGGATGTGGGGTCTGGTTAGAGGAAGTGGGTCATTCTATACCCTCCCCAGCTATTCCTCCTGGGGTGGCCATAAGGCAGCTTTCTTTTCAGGGACGTTTCCTACCCATTTGTCTCCAATGGGCTGCCAGTCTCTGTGCTGACTTCACTGGATTTTGTGGCCAATGCCTGCTGTGAGGAACAGGACTCAGCATCTTTGGGTATTCACCTGGGACTGAGGTCAGTCCTTCCTCCTCACTGATACTTCTGAAACGACGATGCACACAGCTGGCCTCTCCCAGTTCCCTACCTTCGACGGGGAACTGCCTCCCTTCAGCTCCGCCCAGACCAGTTCAGCTGTCCCTCACCCCCAGGAGCAGTGTGCTGTGTGTTTTAGGCTCACACTCATCTCTATCCTCACCCAGATACAGGATCCGTTAGTTACCCCTGAGAACTCTGTGGCACTGAGAGGACAATGTCCCTGGACATCAATGCCAGGGCTGCGCCTGTGAGTACGCTGTACAAAGGGACTTGGGAGGCCCCTCTTCTGGCAATGAGTAACAGAAAACACTTTGCTTTCAGCTCAGTTTATATTGTTTGTGTTTCCACTGCAACTCCGCTGCCCTTTGTTAGAAATAATTTCAATAGGAAATCTTTCCACCACTCCCTCCCTTTTGAGACACCAGCTTCTGGGCAGCACGCTGCACTGCCACTCCTGATTTCTCCTGAGGACATATGTTCAGATGGAGAATGTCCCCTGGCCTGTTTATGGGGAGATCAGATGTAGGGACCCTCCCTACATTATCCTTGTTTTTGTTTGTTTGTTTGTTTGTTTTTTCTCAGACCTTCATAGCACAGCTACCTCACAAATACACTAAGGAAGAAGGGCCTCAGGACCCTCTTGGAGAGGCTCCTTCACTTCACTTCAAGGCTTGACCTGAGGTCTGGACTGCTTCAGGCCAGCTCTTTCCAGTGTGTGCAACAAAGTCCTTCCATTTTCTCAATGCTCCCCGAGGAACTGCTCACTGTCTGAGCAGCTGTGTGTGGACTGGCTCAGTTCAAGCTCAGAGCAGGACAGTGGCAAACCAAGCAGGAGACCTGTCTAGTGACACGAGGACTTAAACAATTTGTTACAGTTTGGATCTCACAAGTTCCCCAGAAGCCGTATGTTGAAGATTCGGTCCCCATCTGATAGTATTGGAAGGTCACTGGGGACGACATGCTCCTGAAGGGGATGTTGTGGTTCCAGCCCTTTCTTGTCCTCTGCTTCTGAGCTGCCATGAGTTAAGCAGCTGTGCTCTTTCATGTGCTCCCTGCTCTTCCTCTTCACAGGCCCCCAAACAACAGAGCCAACAAAACATGGACCAAGACTTCAAAATTATGAACCAAAATATACTTGTCCTCTTTCATATTTACTTTTCTTAAGTATTTTTTTCCAAGCAGTATAAAAATGGTCCATACAGGGTAGAAATGTTACAGCACAGAGAAGGGATGCCCATGTCATCCTAGACATTTTCTCCTTGACTTTCAGAGATTTCCTATGTCGTAATTATTCATCAACTCAGGATTATTATGTTTTTAACAACCTTGTGTGAGACATTGGAAAGATTCTTAGGAGCCAAAGAAAGACATGCTGTCTTAGGGTTTTGTTGCTGTGAATAGACAACCATGACCACAGCAGCTCTTATAAAGGAAAGCTTTCAACTGGGGCTGGCTTACAGTTCAGAGGTTTAGTCCTTTGTCACTATGGCAGGAAGCATGGCAGCAGGCAGACATGGTGCTGGAGAAGGAGCTGAGAGTTCTTCATCTGGATCTGCAGGCACTGCAGAGAGAGCGACACTGGACCTGGCTTGAGCTTCTGAAACACCTTAAAACCTGCCCCTGTGACACACTTCCTGGAACAATGTCACACCTACTTCCAACAAGACGATACCTCCAAAAATGCCATGCCCTATGAGTCTATGGGGGCCATTTCCAACACACACACACACACACACACACACACACACACACACACACACACACGCGCGCGCATATATATCTATGAAATAGAGAGAGAGAGAGAGAGAGAGAGAGAGAGCAGCATGTTCAACATAAACAATTTCTCTAAAATGCTCAGTATTTTTTGGAATGAATATGTTTCTAAAATAATGTTCTATTCATTCTGAGTAGATATCTGGGCTTTCCGTTTCCTTCGGGTTTATTAGCTCTCTTAGTTTGAGGCAGACTTGTCTCTGAATTAAGGCTCATTTGTAGGACTGGAGACAGCACAGCTGTGATGGAATCAAGGACAGCGCACCATCCTGCCCAAGGTCACCACAAATGTTTACAGCACCAAATGCTGATGTCCATTTGCTCTCATGGGACCTGTGTTTGATTTCCTTGAGTGCTTTATCTCAGGTTCTGTCCAGAAATAAAGATCCTATGTCCTCCCTCCTACCTCCCAATCGATACCCTGTACTTGGGTGTGAAAGATGGGCGGGTCAGCTGGGGACACAGACACACTCACATAGGTCTGGAGGGGACACAGACACACTCACATAGGTCTGGACAGGGACACAGACACACTCACATAGGTCTGGACAGGGACACAGACACACTCACATAGGTCTGGACAGGGACACAGACACACTCACATAGGTCTGGAAGGGACACAGACACACTCACATAGGTCTGGAGGAGACACAGACACACTCACATAGGTCTGGACAGGGACACAGACACACTCACATAGGTCTGGAAGGGACACAGACACACTCACATAGGTCTGGAGGAGACACAGACACACTCACATAGGTCTGGACAGGGACACAGACACACTCACATAGGTCTGGAAGGGACACAGACACACTCACATAGGTCTGGAGGAGACACAGACACACTCACATAGGTCTGGAGGGACACAGACACACTCACATAGGTCTGGAGGAGACACAGACACACTCACATAGGTCTGGAGGGGACATAGACACACTCACATAGGTCTGGAGGGGACACAGACACACTCACATAGGTCTGGAGGGGACACAGACACACTCACATAGGTCTGGAGGAGACACAGACACACTCACATAGGTCTGGAGGGGACACAGACACACTCACATAGGTCTGGAGGGGACACAGACACACTCACATAGGTCTGGAGGGGACACAGACACACTCACATAGGTCTGGACAGGGACACAGACACACCCACATAGGTCTGGAGGGGACACAGACACACTCACATAGGTCTGGAGGGGACACAGACACACTCACATAGGTCTGGAGGGGACACAGACACACCCACATAGGTCTGGAGGGGACACAGACACACTCACATACGTCTGGAAGGGACACAGACACAGCCTAGAGCAGTCAAAGCAGCAAAAATCACCACTGTGGAGATCGTGACTGATGTGGGTCATGTGCTCCTTCCTTAGCCCGAGAACACTCTGAAGGTACACTTTGGTGTATGCTCTAGTCTGAATTGTATCCCCTAAACTCCTGTGCTGGAATCCTCAACCCCAAGGTGATGATATTTGGAGGCAGAGCTTTGGGAGGTGATGGATTCATGAGGTGGGCCCCAAGATGAGATGAGAGTCCCCACAAAAGGACACTCAAGAGAGCTTGTATTGTTCCTACCACAGGTGGACACAGAGAGAAGGTGCCAACTATAAATCACAGAGGTGCTCTCCCCAGAACCCAACCATAGATGTCCTTGTCTGTTGCTCAAGTGCTTTGTTATGCTGGTGAGGCTGGGACTGTAAAAACCTGGGTCACCCCACCTCCCTGGAAGAAGTACAAGACCCCGAGAGACATTGGGAAGGTCGTATGCACGTGTGTGCTGTGCTCTCCGCCCTCTCCCTGTGCCGAGCTTCGTCTCTCCTTTAGGAAACACAGTTTGGATTTATATCTGCCCTGTGTGGGCACTGGCCGCTTCATGTGGCTTCCTCAGCCCCCGTAAGGTGGGCAGTGCTGCAGAGGGAACCAGGAGTCAACTCTGGACGCTAATAGCACGAGAGTCACTGCTACCATGGGAAAGGACAATGACAAGGCCAGGAAGGGGCATTTCCTTTGGCCCCATCTGGCAATCAGGCCTGGCCGTGCAGCACAAAGTCTGAGGGTCCTGGGGTGTTTGTCTTGGCAGGCATTTTTATGGCCATTGCTGTTATTCATGGCCGTGGTTATTCTTTCCTGAAGCCTGCTGCTGCCTCATGATGCCACGGCACCATTATGATCTACAGCCATGACAATGGCACTCTAGGTGGAGGGGAAATCTCATTTCCTGGCTAGAGGACCATCCCTGGGGGAACGCTGGCCACCTCACCATGGCCTTTGGAAAAGACTTTGCTAATCACGGCGGGGACAGTCCTGCTGGAGCGTGGCCTTGCATGAGCGCTGCAGACCTCAGGAACAACTGAATTCAGATGCACTGGGTACGGCGTGGTCACCTCCTAGTGCAGTGACAATGAAAGTCCATGTCTTGTTTCTGAACACCGGAAACAACACCGTGGAGTCAACGTCCTCCCCGTTTCCTGAGACCTGATGGACACAAACATAAGCTTATCCTTCAAACGTCCTGAGCTGGCACGGACCTCTCAGGAGAAATCCTTTGGAAGTTTTTTTTTTCTTCTCTGAACTTGTGAAGTGCTGGAAATGCCAAGGACAGGAGGAATGGTCCCTTTCTCCAAAGTCAGCTGGGATGAAAATATCCAAGCTGCTAAAATATCCCAAAACAGCTTCATTGCTGCTTTTCTCCGGCCTGTGTCTGGGTGTTCATTAGTAGCAGTAGAACCACACTGACTTCAAAGCTGCTGAGGTGAGTCTACCTCCAGCGAAGGAGGCACATGACTCTAAACAGGTCATTTTACCTGGACGAGAGATGTCTCCTTCTCTATTCTGCAGCCTCCAAGCCAGGACCAGCCGCTCTGGGTAAACTAAGGAGACAAATTTACCAAGCATGGTGGCTATGAGAGCTTGTGATTTGAGAAGGAAGGACAGAATGTGAGAATATCCAGCTGGCTGGGCTGGGCTGGTCTTAGACAATCACTAACCCAGCCAATAATCATATACCTCCCCAAGACTTGACTTACAGGCATTGGGATGGAGTGCACCCCTGTGTGAAAGCCTTGTGTACAGGTCCATCACTTGTTGGCTTTTACCATCATGACAACGCTTTCTACCCTCAATCAGTCCTGGCCCTGGGATAAGACAGTCCATAAATGTGGAACTTCAGCCGCAAATAGCAGTGGGTATTTGTTGTCTTGTATTTCATTCACATCTTTTCTGGAGCCCAGAGAAACCAGCACTTTGCCTGTAACTTTGCTCAACAGCGGGGCTCCAGATGTATCCAGAGGAGAGCAAGGCCAAAGATAAAGTACCCCCATTTGGCTTCTAAGAGAACCCCAGAAATCCTATAGAAATAAGGTATCTGCATCTAGGTCAAGCAAGGCCCCAAGGTTAGGAGAGGAGAGCGTAGAACCACACAGAACAGAGTTTGGGGCAGGGAGAACGAGCCCAGCTGGAGGTGGACACCAACGTTCCTCAGGGGGAAAGACAGGAATTCCCACTGCTCAGACCGGCCTTTCCTCGCCCAAACTCGAAAATGTGTCTTATTTGTTAGAATTCCCTGCCACTGGGACCATCACTGCTCTGAAAACTATCTGCCCGGAAGTTCCCTCATCTCTGTCAGCCTTGATGGTGGCTATCCTGGTGGATTCTTCTGGAGCATCAGTGAGACCATATCTGCAGCTGTCCACCTGGATGCTGAGTATGTCCCTGATCCATATGAGCTTTCGTAATGAGTGTGAACAGGAAGCTTGGATTCAGTAAACTTGTCTCTTCCAAGACCCCCAACTGGCTCTATCCAAATACGTCTCAGTCAGCCCCCACAGTGAGCATCATCACTCTGTGATTGGGCAGATGGGAGGCCTAGCTTGAGTCACTGCACATCTGGACAATTGACCTTGTGCAAGGGGAAAACTGGGGTTGGAGTAAACTGGCTTTCCTAAGCCCCGCCAAAATCACGTGGCTGGTCTCACCGAGGGTGTGGTTGCCCATCTTGGCACACAGGGGGATGGCAAGACTGGGCCCTACCATCCCCTGTGAGGTCAGAATGGGGTTGCCTGGTTGCCTCGACGACCAGATGAGGCTTCTCCTAGGCTGCCTTCTCAAAGAATAAGACCCGGATAATATACAGAGAAGTCTATGCTTGTGGAGAGCTGATGCAGTGACCAAGTTTGTGCCTCGTAGGGCTGTGGGTGGTGAGGGTAGTTCCCAGGTCCAGCCTGCGACTGAGGAGAAACGGGAGGGGAGGGCGTTTCTGTGGTTAGTGGTGGCTGTCCTCACCAATGCTTCGAGTGTTGGCAGTCAAGGCCGCTGAAGCCACAGTTGGGCGCCTTATATAGATTCGGAGACTCAAAAGCACGGGCAAGATCAAGAACAGCAAAAGCAGCCCGGTGGGAGGACAGCTGGTAGGGCTGACGAACAGCACGGAGCTCAGACAGTCCTGTGGCATGCCTCCTGGGACACAGACTTTCCTCCGGAATGAGTCTGTATTGACCGCTTTCCTATTGGCAAAGGGGAGACACCTGTCCAAAGCGACTTAAGCGAGGGTTTATTCTGGCCCACAGTTCAAGGATGCAGTCTGTCACGTGAGGAAGGCACGGCAGCGGAGTGTGAGGCAGCTGGCCACATCCCACCACGGACGGGAAGCGGAGAGGGATGCTGGCACTCAGCTTCGCTTCTCCACCCACACTCAGTGTGCGTCTTCCCACCTCAACTGAACCAATCTAGAAACTTCCTTCTAGACACGCTCAAAGGAAAAACTCCACCACGGCAAGAGGACACGTCTCTTCCTGGGAATTAATGTCTTAGGCCCCTTGTTCTGCATGGTTTCACCAGCTCCGGCTGAGATGACAGATAAGCAAACCACGGTCCCCAGCTCTTGTCTGTGCCAGGATGTCACCAGGTCTCAAAGAGTCCAGCAGTGTGTGACCTGGAGGACGCCCCTGGGAGCTCCATGTCCTGTGTCTTTTGGCCTTCCCTTGGCTGGCTGCAGGGAAGCCTTTGTTTTTGGCTTTAGTGGGAGCAAAGTACTATTTTAATTATATTCTAGTGAAGAAGCAGTCAGTGGAGGTTCAGGGTCTCTACTATTTTGAGATTAGATGGTTAGATCTAGTATGTTCTAAATTCTGACGAATGGAACGGCATTGCCCTCTGCTTGTCTTGAAGGATGCATCATAAACGTTGCACTAGACGTTAAGTAAGGACAGCTGGAAGGCCAGCTCTACTCTGGACCGTACTTTAGTGGAGATGCAGTGCTGGCTGCTTCTGTGCACAGCAAGCCCCTCTCATCTGCAGCATGGATCTTAAAGAGTCTTATTAATAAGAACAGACCTGAGGCCAGGTATTGGGGTGAACGCTGGAAGATCAGAGAAGCAGAACAAGTCACAGCCACCTCACCTCACCAGTTCCTCAGCTGGTCCTGTTTCCTCAGACTGGAAGCCTCTGAGTCCTCATATCTGAACGGCTCTCAGCTGAACTGTGCTGCTCAAAAGCCTGAAAGCTTAACCAGCCAAATGCTTCTAGTTTCTGGTCTCCACGCCTTATATACCTTTCTGCTATCTGCCATCACTCCCTGGGGTTAAAGGCTGGCTTTCTGGGATTAAAGGCGTGTCACCATGCCTGGCTGTTTCCAATGTGGCCTTGAACTCACAGAGATCCAGAGGGATTTCTACCTCTGGAATGCTAGGATTAAAGGTGTGAGTGCCACCATTTTCTAGCCTTTGTATCTAGTGACTGTTCTGTCTCTGACCCCAGATAAGTTTATTAGGGTGCACAATATTTTGGGGAACACAATACCACCACATTTCCCCTTATTTTGCCTAAAATTTAAAAAAGCTTATAACTAATGCAAGAAAAACTATCCAATAAGTATATACAATATATATATATTGACAATATATATAGTCAAAAATTACATTAACAATTTCTAGTCCATTAACATTTGACAGATTCAGACAAAAAACTCCATTAATATATAACAATGTCCAGTCCAGTAACATTTGATAAACTCAAAAAAATCTCATTACTTATCCTATTTAAAACAAGTAGTTCCTTTTTAAAAGTAGATTCCATAATCTCCCTTTTTATCTTATCATACCCATATTCTCTCTCTTTTTCTTTTCATAATAGATTCAATAATCTACCTTTTGTCATTTTTATATCTTCCCCTTTTCTTTTTAGTGTAGATTCAATTATTTACCCATTTATCTTATTATTTATCTTTTTTCTCAGAGTAGATTCAGTGATCTACCTCAAATCTATATTCTCTTTTTCCTTTTCCTTTTTCTTTTTTTAAACAAAAACTCTAAATCTAATCTCCTTGTTCAGCTTTTTTCCTAGCCATTAACAATTAACAACTTGTAACCAATGACAATTATCCATAAGTCATTGAACGGCCAAAAAACTACCCACCCTACCTCTTGGGAATGTGGGCATAGTTTTCTTAAAATTACTTCCTGCTTTCTGGGGGTGAAGATATCTTTAGGGAATCCTGAAAAGAAAATTTTTGGGTAAATTGTCAAGTCCTGTATCATTATTCCAGTCTCTGCATAATAGGAAATTTCAGGGCTTGTTTCAAGTCCTTGCTCGAGTAGTCTGTCAGGCTGGATCATCTCAGCTAGTCATCTCAAAATTGTCCTAAGCAGTTTGTAGTCCAAAGTCAATCTTTCCTTGGTGTTAATCAGCTTAATGGCTTTATCATAGTCCATGTGGAATCGTCATTGTGGGCTCCTGTCATCTTTTTGAAGATTTCAAAGTCACTATTAGGCTTGGTCATGGTTCCCTGAAGACTTTTTTTTTTTTTTGTGCCTCCTCTGTGGTTTGGAGCAATCACAGTCTGATAAATGTCTGTCTCTTGGAACCATGAGCCTAGAAGAGAAAAATCTTCACAGCAATTTCTCCCCACCATTTGTCTTGACAAACGTTTCCAAACTGACCTTTGCCGATGCTTTCTTGTAACACAATGGTCCCGGCAATTCTTCTCTGAACAAGCAGCAGTAAACTCTTCATCCCAGATAGCAGCATCACTGTAGTCACCAACATGAGAAGGAGCCAGCAACTTGGAGCAGCCACCGCTGCCTTCCCACTACTGTTTGTGGCCCGGTCCCGGCCGAAGCTTCTCCTTAGCAAGCCTCCTAGGTTGGCCTCAAACTCAGGATCTTCCTGCCTCTCCCTCCTTCATTCAGCAAATCCTACCAGCATGTTCAACCACAACAGGCTGAGGGTCGTTTTGTTCATCCAGCTTCATCATGTCATTGTCACTGGGACTCCCTGACCCTGGGTTCTACAGAACCCTGAGGCCTATGCTGAAGGTCTAATCTACATGCCCTGTCTGTGCCAGTGGGGGACATCCATGTTGCTGAGGACCAGGGGACTCTGAGGCCCCAGAATGAGGACCCACTGGCACTGGGGGTGCTACCAGGAGACTCACTATCATACAGGCTTTGCCACTGGTATTTGGGCCTGAAGGTCCCCTCTTGACAATCCTGGGAAAGACTCGGGAGGGTTATCATTGGGGAGATCGAAGATCCCCAGGGGATAGTGCAGCTGAAGTTGTGACTGAGAAGGTCCAGCATATCTTTGTCAGTAAAGCCAGAGGCATTAGGAGGGGCCACCCGAGAGTGTCCACAAAGCATATCAGAGGCATAAAGGGCTGCTCACAGTGGGCTAAGACGCTTAGCATCAGAGGTTGACTGTTGCTCATAGGCCTTGTGCTGTGTTTGGCCGACATTCAAGAGCCCTGGGAAGCCACGTACAGATATCCAGTTTGAGGGTCCCCAGATGGAGTAAATAAATAGGAGCATGTGTATAGGGAAACAGAGGCAGTCTTGGCAGCAGGTAATACTTGTCCTGGGCTCTGTGAATCTGATGTGGCCAGAGTAACTAGCTCCTCCGCCAAGCCATGTGTCCTGTGAGACCAAGAGGACAGTCAGGGCACATGACACAGAATAACACAGCAGCTCACTCTTTCCTAGGTCTGTAGGTTGAGGCTAGGGGATTTAGGAGAGGGCCTGGCCAAGTCCCCCTTTGCCAGGAAAGCTGTTTGGCCATGGCTGTACCATGTTGGCCCAATGACCAAAGTCCTCTTTGGTTTGTGTGTCTGTGTATGTCTGCAGACACAATCATTTTCTCACAAAAATACTAGCTATTGTGGATGCCCTCTTTGTAACTAATAGCATCGGTAGTGACCTTGTCTCCAAGCAAAGCCATGTGCTACTGCATTGGGGTTTCACTCTAGCGAAGCCCTAACACAGGTACGAAGTTGGTGAATAGCAGACCCCAGCTGGTACCCAGGTGTCCATAAGGTCCCCAACAGCTGCACTGAAGACCCCCAGGTCCGCTAGGACCACAGCTGCTCTAGTCTCACCTCCCTCCTGGGACCCAATTGCTGTATTCTGCAGGTCTCAACCCTGCTCTGTCTCTGTGGAGAGGTGAACCTTCCCGGCTCCTGGAAGTCTGCACAGGACCCCATAGATGCCTTTTCCAGGCTCGCCACCGATTTGTTTTCTCAGAGGAAGCTGGTAGCAGTATGGGCCTGACCCTGCAGCCCCTGCTCCTGTAAAGTGATCCCAGCATTGCAGGAAGTCAGCAAATCACAGCCTGTGATGACAAGAGGGCCTCATAAGATCAGCACCCTGCTTGATGGGGGAACTGGGCCCCCTGTCTGCCAGCACGAGGTGATTTACGGCCTCAATGGCCACCATGGGCCGGGGGCATGACTGTTGGCTGTCCTGTGAAGAGCGGGAGGTCAGTGGAGAGAAAGTCAGGCCTTTTCTGCTCTGTTCTGCAGGAAAGGTCTGGCTGAGGGACAAGCAAACCCCAGCACAGACAGGTTCTCATCCCACAGCTCCTGGGTTTCCAGAGCACCTAACCCTTTATCAACTCTGAAGCCAGAAGGGAAGTGGGACCATCGGCATGAAAGTATTGTGGAGACCCTCCCCAGCAACAGATAAGCGGGGATTCGGGATTGGGAGACTGAGGAGCTTCCTAGAAGGTAAGGTGAAAAGCCACATTTGTCACAGATTTTCTTTTTACCCCTTCCAAAGAAAATGAAAATGCTTTATAAACAATAAAACAATAAACAAATATGGTATAATAAAAAATAACATTAAGAAAACAACCACATTCACAAAAGCATCAACAAGAAGAAAACATGTAGAAGACAATTTTAACAAAAGAAATATAATATATTCAGAAAGTTAGAGTATTCCTAACAAAATGAAAGCCAATCTACGGAAAGGGATTCCATCTACATGATCTGAGACATGGTCGTTAAGACAGAAGTTCATCAAATTGAGCTGCAATTCCCATGAAAATACCAACAACACTTTTATAGAAATTGATTGATAAGGTATGGTAATTTGAGTGTAATTGACCCCCATAATCTCATAGGGAGTGGCACAATTAGGAGGTATGGTTTTGTTGGAGTGGGTATGGCCTTGTTGGAGGAAGTGTGTCACTGTGGAGGCAGACTGTGAGGATTCCTACGCTCAGGATACCCCCCAGTGTCCCAGTCGATTTCCTGTTGCCTGCAAGATGTAGAACTCTCGGCTACTGTGGGATGTTCTGTATGTTAAATGTGTTGCTCTGATTGGTTAACAAATAAAACACTGATTGGTCAGTAGCCAGGCAGGAAGTATAGAAGGGACAAGGAGAGAGGAGAATTCTGGGAAGTAGAAGGCTGAGGCAGAGAGACACTGCCAGCCGCTGCCATGACAAGCAAGATGTAAGGTACGGTAAGCCACGAGCCATGTAGCAAGGTATAGATTTATAAAAATGGGTTAATTTAAGATAGAAGAACTAGATAGCAAGAAGCCTGACATGGCCATACAGTTTGAAGCAATATAAGTCTCTGCATGTTTAGTTGGTTGGGTCTGAGTGGCTGCGGGACTGGCGGGTGAGAGAGATTTGTCCAGACGGTGGCTCAGGCAGGAAAACTCTAGCTACACTCAGCTATTCTTCCAACACCACATTTGCCTACACACTGCCATGCCCCCTGCCATGATGATAATGGACTGGACCTCTGAAACTGTGAGTCCCAATTACATGTTTTACTTTATAAGAGTTGCTGTGGTCATGGTGTCTCTTCACAGCAATAGAAACCCTAACTAAGACATAAGGCAATCTTAAAATTGTGTGGAAATGAAAACAACCTAGCCCCTAAACAAATCTTTAAAAGGACACAGTGAGAGGACACACCACCTGAGGTCAAAACTCATTATAAAGCAACTGTAATGAAGACACTGATATTGCTGAGAAGATGGACAGACAGACAGGCACAAACGCCAACATTCTTGTCAATTGATTTCAGGTGGTGATACCCATGCAATTAAACAGAGAATGATAAAATGATAAAAATTAGAGCAAAAATCAATTAGATCAGAAAGGGAAACCAGTAAAGTCAACACAAGGAACAAAATGGCAGTATCACCTAATCAGTCAGGGATAACTGGGTTCACATAAGGAAAAAACATACTAAGACTCTTACCTTACATCACACATAAAGACCGACTGTTCGGAGTCGAAGGGTCAAACGTCAGAGCCAAAGCACAAAACATCTAGAAGAATAATTTATGACCTTGGATTAGGTCAAATTTTTTTTAAAGTAAGTTATATATAAGTTACATAATTTAACTTACTTTTTTTTTTTTTTTTTTTTTTTTTAAATTTTAACAAAGCACGGTTTACCAATATCTTGTTTCAGGAATTACCTGTAGTTCTTTGTGTGGCTGGGGCCTCCTGGTTTTCCTGCGCCACATTAGCGTGTCTATTATTGTTGTCCTTGATCAGCTCATGTTTAAACAGTCCTATTGTGGAGAGTGTAGCTTGTACTGTTCCTAGGAGACTCAGTCTCAGAGCAGACTCCCTGGTCCTCTGGCCCTTACAATGGTCCCACCCCCTCTTCAGCAATGATCTCCGAGCTAAGGTGCAACTGTTGTTTGATAGATCCATCTGTTGGGCCTGGGCCCCACAGCTCTGCATTTTGACTGTTCGTGGTTTTCTGTAATGGTCTCCCTCTGTCCAAAGAGAAATTCACTTGATGAGTGAGACTGCATTTCTCTATGCGTAGAAAGACAAATATTTAGAATAGAGTTGGAGATTATACTGGTTTAGCAAAGTAGGGGTTGTAAGTTCTCCAAGATTCATGACTTCACTAGCCCTGGGTAGTGAAGTTGGCTAGGTTTCTAGTACTAGGCTTGGTTTCCTCTTGTTGAGCATGTCTTAAGTCCAATTAAAGAGCTGTGGGTTGCCAACAAGGTATGCTGGCTACTTCTGATCCTTTAGGGTTATTGTGCCAGGATGGTCATTGTTGTAGTCCATAGGCATCGGAGCTGGGTAGGAATGTTGGTTGCCTCCTTCCTTTGGAAGCTTGCATGATTCCTTCTGGTATGATAGCCAGTCCTCAGGGAGGAAGCTTTCAGGTCAGTTCGAGCTCAGAAGTCTCTGGGCCCTGTATTTGAAGTATGTGGTGTTTTCAGCAACAGGGACTTAATTTCTACGTCTGAGGGGCAACCGAGGGCAATAGCAATAGCCTGTGATGATTTCAGAGTCTCTTGGAGTCAAAAGAGGGCTTCTCATGGCTGGCATTGGGGTTTTAGTTGTGTGGTCTTTGACTTCTGTATTTATCTTACTCTCCCTCCCTAATTGGAGCCCACTTTCCCCATTTCCCCGATCAGTTGACTTGCATCCTGCTATTCTCCACTCTGCTGCACACACACACACACACACACACACACACACACACACGCACACACACCACGACAATGGTGCCTTTTTACTGTCCCATGTTTTTTACAGTTACCCCAGGATGTGTCCTTACTGAAGATTTGGAGCTAGGAGCCTCAGATGAGAGGAAACATGAGACATTTCTCTCTTTGGTGTGGGTTACCTCATTCAGTATGATCTTTTCCAGTTCTGTCCACCCACCTTCTAATTTCGTTTCATTTTCCTTACAGCTGAATAGTATTCCACATTGTCGATGGACCACATTTTCCTTTTCCGCCTGTCAGTTGAAGGACGTTCAGGTTGTTCCATTCTCATAGCCATTGTGAATAGAGCAGCACACGGCTAAGCAAATATCTGTGGAGTGGGATGTCAAGTCCTTTGGGCATATCCCAAGGAGTGGTATAGCTGGGTCATGCAGCAGATTTATTTTCGCTTCTTGAGAATTCACCACACTGATTTCCATAGTGGCGGAACCAGTTCACAATCCTGCCCTCTGTGAGCCAGAGTTCCCTCTCCCCACACCCCTTCCAGCATTTGTTGTTGGTTACTATGTTGATCTTTGCTGTTCTGACTGGGACAAGATAAAAATCTAAATGTTGTTTTGATTTGCATTTCCCTGACTGTTAGGGAGGGTGAACATTTTCTGAGATCTTTCTTAGCCATTATTTTTCCTTTTTCTGAGAACCCACTGTTCATGTGCCAGCACTTTTTTGAATGGGTCATTAAAACAAACAAACAAACAAACAAAAACTCTCTTTTAAAATGTATTCTGGATATCAGATACCAATCTCCTGTCAGATCCATAGCTGGCAAAGATCCTCTCCCGTTCTCAGGCTTTATCTTTTCTTGATTGATTGCTTCCTCAGCTGTGCAGAAGGTTTTTAGTTTTTGGGAGTCCCACTTCATCCATTGTTGGCCTTAATTCTTGGCCAATGGAGCCCTGTTCATAAGGCTCTGTATTATGTAAGGCTCTTCTTTCTGTATGATGTTTTCTTTTGCGCTCCAAGGGTTCACATTCAGGTCTTTGATCCATCTGAGGTTAGTTTTTGTGCAATTTCATCTTTCTGTATGTGGAGATCCAGTTTTCCCAGCAACATTTGTAGACAACAATTTTTTTCTCCAGCATATGGTTTTGGAATTTTTGTTAAATATGAAATGGCTGAAGTTCCATGTACTCATGTTTGGGTCTTCAGTTTTGTTTTATTGGTCCATAGGTCTGGTTTGTTGTTGTTGTTTGTCCATTCAGCCAGTTCCGTATGGCTTCCGTTCTTACGGTTCTGTAATACATTCTGAAGTCTGGAATGGGAATCCCTTCCAGCATTCTTTTCCCTGGGGATTGTTTTAGCTATCTGGGATCTTTTACGGTTGCATATGAATTTTAAAATTACTTTTTTTTTCTATTCCTATGAAGAATGAGATGAAGATTTTGATTGGGATTTCATCAAATCTGTAAACAGCTTTTGGTAAAAATGGTCATTTTCACAATACTAATTCTACCAATCCATGAGCATGGGTGCCTTTCCATGTTTTAGTGCCTCTATCTCTTTCTTCAGAGATTTAATATGTTCATTGTAAAGGTGGTCACCTCCTTGGTTAGGTTTATTCCTAGATTTATTTTTTTTTTGAGGCTGTTGTAAATGTGAATGTGTCCATGATCTTACTCTGCATGTTTGTTGTGTTGGTGGTGTAGGAAGCTGTTGATTCTGTATTCTGCTATACTGCTAAATTTGTTTATCATTTCTAGAAAAGTTCTGGTGGAATTTTGGGGCTCTCTAGCATCATGTCATCTGCAAATAGGGAAGCTTCGCCTTCTTCCTTATCTGCATTCCTTTAATTTTCTCCTCTTGCCTCACTGCTCACGCTGGTGCCGACAGTGGACAGCCCTGTCTTGTGCCCGACTTCAGTGGGGTCAATCGCTTCAGCTTTCCCTCCACTTAGAATGCCAGTGGCCGCGGGTTTCTTGTACTTAGCTCTTATTATGTTGAGATGCGCTCCCTCCAATCCCATTCTCTAGGACTTTCCCACGAAGGCCAGTTGATGTTCGTCAAAGTCTTCTTCTGCATCTATTGAGGTGACCATGTGACTGCTGCCTAAGTCCGGTTTTGTGGTTTATTTCATTTATTGAGTTGCACGTGTTAAGCCATCCCTGCATTTCAGGGACAGAGACAACTTGGTTATGGTGAGTCATCTTTTTTTTATGTATTCTGTATATCTGTATTCTGTTTGGAAGTATTTCAGTGAGCGTTTTTGAAGCTATGTTCATCGGGGATATTTCTTTCTCTTCTTCTTTTCCTCCTCCTCTCCCTCCTCCTCCCCTGTAGCTTGAATTTCTAAATGATATTATAATAATTAACCCAGCACCTGATATTGGGGTATATACTAAAAGATCAGAGAGACAAAGGAACAAGCCACAGCCACCACCTCTTACCTCACCAACTCCTCAGCCTGAAAAGGCCTCAGCCGATAGGCCTCTAGCCGAAAGGGGTTCTTCAGCCGAAAGGGGTTCTTCAGCGGAAAAGGCTTCTAGTTCCTGTCTCCTCACATCTTATATACCTTTCTCCGCCTAGCCATTAAAGGTGTGTGTGATTCCCAAGCACTGGGATTAAAGGTGTGTGTCACCACTGCCTGGCATCTATGTTTAATCTAGTGGCTTGTCTCTGATCATCAGGCAAATTTTATTAGGGTACACAATATATCACCACATTTCACCTTTTGTCTAAAATAATAAAAAAGTTATAACTAATATAAGAAAAACTATATACAATAAGTATATATATAGTCAAGAATTACATTAACAATGTCTACTCCATAAACATTTGACAAATTCAGAGAAAATGCTCCATTATTTATCCTATTTTGGTGAGTCCAAAATGTACCTAATTCACTTTCTATCCTAACTTCTATTACCAACCCAAAACTATCTTTTGGTGTCTTTGAAACTTATACACTTTACACTTCTTTGGTGAGTTTCTTTTCTGAATTTGTTCACAAGGAAAATTATAACTATAACTATCTAGTCTTCAACTCCCTCAGAGACCCAAGAAGGAAATATTTACTGAGAAAGCAGGAAATGCAAACAAGTGACTTCCAAAAAATGTGAGAAATGACAGAAACAACTGGCTGCCTAGACAGTCACCCAAGGTTCTTCTGCAATGTTGGGGTATTCATCTTCAGCCTACAGGCCTAGCATATCTGACAGACTTTTCTGTGAAGCAGGTTTTTCTGAAGGGCAGTCCTCTAGCTCTACTTCACTGCTCAATATTCTTAGCCTCATTTTTCCACCAGGTCCTCTATTGTAATTGGGGGCCAGCCTCTAAGACTGCTGTAACCAAATCTCTCTAGTCTTGAGGAATAATTCCACTATAAGTTGACCACAAGTTTAACATCTGCTTCACAGAAGATGAGTGGATGCCACATGAGACTATTGCTTCTTTGACTCTCCTCAAATCTAACATTTGTACAGGAGTCCAGTCAACTCGTACACAGCCTTGAGGATATCTATTATATGGCAGTTCCTGTAAAGTTACTGGAGAGATTAAGGTTAGCTGTTTAAAAGTCTTAGGCTGTTTCTCTGTAACCTTATAATACAATGCTGAGATTGGTTCTCTTTTAAATTCTTCTGTCTGGGTCTGAATATCTCTATGATATTTTTAAACAAGTTTTTCTAAAACTTTTGTCTTGGTACTCCTATTAACCAACTTTTTCAATGATAAAACAAAAATGAACAATCAAATAATATTTATAATTGACATTACATCAATCTCATCTAAGTTAATTATCCTCTCATTTAATTGTTCCATTTTCAGACTGTTTAATGTATAGTCAAACAGACCGAATTGTAAAAATGTTTCCCATTTTTCAATGTGGGGAAAAAACTTTCTTTTAACAAATTCCTCCCTTTAAGAAATCCCAATTGACTCACCAAATCTGCTGACAATAAGATTCAGATAACGGTGTGGCAGCAGCCTGAGGAGGGGGCCCAGAGAAAGCCAAAATACACCGGGACAGGAAAGAAGCAAAAGATTCAGCCGTCTGCACAGGGGAAGTGTGCAAAAGTGGCTAGCTCCTGTGGTTTTTGGAGCCCAAAAACCTACTGAGTTTGCTGCAGAGAGGCCACAACAAAACTTAGTTGGAAAGTCCAACCCAGATGGGGTGGAGATTCCAGCCGCATGTAGCTTGGGCCTGAGCCGGGGCCTACAAGGCCACAGGCAAGTGGCTTTTTCACGAATTCATGCTCCAGAAGTTGGATACCAGATGGTGTTCAAATTTTAAAAGGTCATATAATAAAAAACCTGAGTCAATCTCCTGTAGTCCAGGGTGGCTTTGAACTCACAGAGAACCAGAAGGATCTCTTGCTTCCTCAGTGTTAGGATTAAAGGTGTGTGCTGCCACTGCCTGGCCTCTATGATCTAGTGGTTTGTTCTGTTCTCTGATCTTCAGGCAAACTTTATTAGGATACACCACACTTCTCCTCCTCCTCCCCCTCTTCCTCCTCCTCCTTTTCCTTCTCTTCCTACTTCTCCTATTTTGAATACTTTAAGAAAGATTAGCTGGAGATCTTCTTTCAAAGTCTGGTAGAATTCTGCTGTGAATCCATCTGGCCCCGGACTTTTTTTAGTTGGAAGGGGTTTTGTTACTATTTCAATCTCATTTGTTATGGGTATGTTTGGATTTTTTTCTTTTCCTTCATTTAGTTTTAGTGGAAACAATTACTTTTTTAAAAAATTAGGTAAAAGAGTAAAGTAGATACCTCCTTCAGGAAACTAGAATAAACTGAGCAAGTCACAGGATGCCTAACATTACTACTGATTAGGAAAATTCAGATTAATTCCACAGAGATGTCACAACATGCTTGTTAGGAATGACTGGATATTTTTAACTTCTGGCAATATCAAATGTTAGTAAAAATGGTAATGTGGAATTCTCCAGCATTGCTGATGAAAACGAGAAAAGAAAAAAAGAGCACAGACACTTTGAAAAACACTTAACAGTTTTTGTCTAACATAGAAATCAGCAGTCCCTTCCTCCGTCTTTACATGGGGAAGTGAAAGTTTATGTTCACACAGTGTCCTGGGCTCAGATCTTCACAGCAGTTTATTCACGAAATGACCTCAATTGGCGAATGAATAAACAAGCTGTAGTTCATTTAGAAAATGAAACAGATGCAGAGGGCTGCACATTGTATGATTCCATTCATATAAAATTTTTGAAGATGCAAAGCCACATCGGTGAGGAGGGGTTATTGGACCCAGCATGACTGTAACTTGCAATGGTATAAGAGAAGTTCCAAGAGATGGAAATAGTCTGCACATGCTGACGGTGTCTTCATGATCTGTATTATATAGATTTACATATAACTGATTATATATAATATATATACATATCATTGTCAAATCTCTGAATGCTGCCTATGAAACTTAGTGAATATTGTTTCATGTGAATTATACCTCAAGGAATTTGAATTTTTTATTGCTTGTGGGAATTTACCTCAGCCACTAGCTCAACTTAAGCTCCTTTGTAACTTTGCTTCATTTGGATTTCTCCAGAATTAATTTGGGAACAATCTTTAGACCAGGTTCAGGTTAGATCCTCGCACTCAAGATACTTGGCAGGTGACATTTAAATTTCACAGAATTTCTTAACAAATGGCATAAGTTGTAGAAAATATTGTTTATCAATTCAGTAGAATTTCCCAAACCACCTGATGTTTAGGAATTTGACAACATTGACCCTGTCCACAGTTCCTACCTGAGCTCTGACTTGACATCCTCCTACAGTGGTCACAGGATCTCAGGACATGGCATTTTCTTTCATCCTAGGGATATGCTTCCAATGGTTGGGCCACCAGCACCATAGCTGGCATTGTCCCCTAAGGGACCATCCACAGTCAGGTCTTTTCTTCATAGCTGCTACCAGATGGCACCACCAGGTGACTGGTATCTGTAGGTAGAAACAATTCAATGTCTGACAACCCAGAGTCCCTGCTAGTGACAGAAACACTACCCATGCGGAAGTATCCATGCCATCTGTGTCTTCTTTGGCCAGCTGGCTTGTGAGTGACCTGTGCATGCTTCTCATTGTCATCATCTGTTATGTGACACTATGTCTGGGAAACAAGAATAAGCATCTACTCACTCCAGATAGGGAGCCAATGAGAGATCAAAGTAAGTAAGGTTACTACCAAGGTCTAACTTGGATGAACCAACTAGTTTATTGGTGTTACTTTACAGGAGTATGGATGGGAGGTTACTTATAGGAGTAGGAATAACTCCAAGGCAGCTACATTACCAAAAGCCAACCCCAATATGGGTGACAGCTGATGAAAACTGGAAACCTGGAACTCAGTGCAAGATGTGAAGGCAAACCAGTAGGTCAGAGTATCTCTGTTGTTGGTTGTTTTTTTCTCTTTTGGGGGTCTTGCCACCCAGCTCCCAAATAAATCACACACAGAGTTTTAGTCTTGCTTAAAAATGCCTGGCCTTAGTTTGGCTTGTTTCTTGCCAGCTTTTCTTAACTTAAATGATCCCATCTACCTTTGCCTCTGGGCTTTTCCCATTCTCTTGCTTCTGTAAATCTTACTCTTACTCTATGGCTTGCTGTATAGCTGGGTGGCTGCCCCTGAGTCCTCCTCCTTCTCTGGCTACTTCTTGTTTTCTCTCCCAGATTTCTCCTTCTATATATTCAGTCTTCCTGCCAGCCCTGCCTATCCTTTCTTCTGCCTTGCTATTGGCCATTCAGTTCTTTATTAGACCATCAGGTGTTTTAGACAGGCACAGTAACACAGCTTCACAGAGTTAAACAAATGCAACATAAACAAAAGTAATGCACCTTAAAATAATAGTCTACAACATATCTCTGCTAAGCAACTTGGCCAGCTGGGGTCTCTTCAAGGGAGTTTAGCTGTTTTACTGCTTGTATAAGCTTGGGAAGGGAGAGACCGGATGTATGCGCTCAGTTTTAGGGACTTCTTGTAGCTTCTGAGTTATTTACTTCCTAGGTCCTAATGAGTTTTCCCACAGAAAGGAATGATTGATCTGCCTTCTTAAAGAACATCCCGTGTCTTTACTAGCTTCCCTCCGAGTTGGAATGTATCTACTTTCTACTAGAGATAATTGCTATACAAGATTATACCACTGGTCAAGTCTTTCCTTGATCTACAATCCTGAGGCAAATCAACTCTTTTTATTCTAGCTAGTGTAAAAATCACAGCTATAAAACACTCACATCTGTACTAGGGTGCTATTTCTCTGATGGTGCAGGGCAGCCTGTTTAGAAGAAGTTGAGGCCGTGGTTCCAAATGTACCTGCATATTTGTAGACCTCTCTCTCAGCATAGGGAATAGTCCAAAACGGGGTTATGATGCATACCTGCAACACCAGCATTTAGGAGGCAGGAGTAAGAGGACTGAGAGTTCAAGGCCAGTTATAACAAAACACACACAGAGTTTAATCCACACTTCTTGAGTGATGGGCTGTCTTTAATAACTTGCTGCCAACACAGGGAACAGCATATGGTAGAGATGACAGTGTGATATTTGTGCCTCTCATAAAAGAAAAGCAGTTTCTTTCTAGAAATCTTTCTTAAGGTATGTGCCTACTGAGCTCTAAGTCAACCTAAGAAAAGTCCATGTTTGAGAGAGAGCCATGGAGAAGTGCCAGAGAGACATCGGGGGTAGCTTCTGCTGTCCCGGTCTTCTCCAATCCTCTACAAGCCTGGGGTAAGGAATGAGTCTGTGGGTACAGCAGTTCTCGGCCTCAAGGTGCCTCAGCCCAACTAGAGCAGGAAGGAACTGTCATCCCAGGAAATTTCAACCTCAGATTCAAGAGCAGATTGCACGTTGTGTTGTAAGTTACCGTGTGGTGGGCTGCCGCATCGTTCAACGTTAGAGAACAGGAACAGTGGCAATGGATCTAACCCCACTGGTTGTCCAAATGTCCAGACCACCTCTCTTGTGTCAAAAAGTAATATTGTTCATCCTTTATACCCTTGGTCTATGAGCAGTCTCAGTGTAGTATCCCTATAGAGTCTAATGGGATCACATTACATGTTTGATGTAAAACATCAAGAACTCTAATTATGTATAGCTTTGTCCACATTCTAGTCATCATTATCTGAGATGTATCACCACCATTCAAGTGGGAGAGATACAATAATTAGATTACCAGAGATCTCTTTGGGTGTCCGGTGTGTAAAATGATCTGATGCTTATCACTTCTAGCAAATCACCATGTGTGGAGTCAATGTCCACAGTGTTCATTACGGAGGGCACAGTGCGCAGTGAGGACATTACCCGTGGGTACCAGTATGCTGCACACAGTGGCAAGGAAGAACTGAGTCTGTTCCATGCTTGGAGCTAGAAAACAAGAACACAGAGGAGACAGGGTCTTCGTGATCTCTTCTTAGATACGAGGAGAGGCGAGGTGGCTAAGAGTCTCCTGGGGAGAGGTCTCCCTAGGACCAGGATGACCAAAGATTCTGAAACTAATAATATCAAACTCATCTTGAGAAAGGACAAGGTTGGGAGGCTCATGCATTCCAATCCCGACTCACACAGAACTATAGTGCTAAGTGCTTGTACTGGTCCAAAGATCATTTATTGACCGATGAACAGAGTTGTGACTTACACACACTCACAGTCAACTGAAAATTTACAAAGAAATTGAGATAATTAGTGGGTAAAAGACACTCTTTAATAAATGGCAGCATGATAACGGAATGGTCACTGGGAGCATATAAAGCTGAACACTTAGTTAACCCAAGTTCAAAAACTCACTCAAAATAGATCAATAGCCTAATCTGGGGACTAAACCTGTAAAAGCCTAGAAAACTGTAATCAATCTTTAGAACCTTAAATTAGGCAGTGATTTCCAGACATAACACAAAGGAATCAATGTGTGTGTTGGGGGGAGGTCAGGTAAACTGGATTTTGTGAAAATGACAGCTTGGGGCTTCAGAGGATGAAATCAAGAAAATGAAATTCAACCTACAGAATAGGGGAAAGTATCTTCATGTTGTACTTCTAATAAGGGACTTATATCTGGAATAAAGTACTGTTCAAATATAATAACAAATACATGTCTGGTACTCCAAATGCCCAAGAACCCATGGTTGGGGAGCTTATAGGCCCAGGGGTGAACCTGCTACTATTATTCTGCTAAATGGATACAGTATCAAACTATCCTCCAAATGCATGCCTCTCTACCCATAGATAAGTTTCTTTGTGTAGTACATAGTGGTTAACACAGAAACTTAAAATTGATCAAAGTGCAGAGAATTGGTGACTGTGGAATGCTCAGCCACAAATGGGACATCGGTATCACACCCTCTCCCTGTGGCTCAGGGGCTATTGAGAAAGAGCCACCAACAAGGACTGGAATAAAACAGTGCCCTCTGGATATTGCAGGACCACTGAGCTCATCAACTCACAGAAGCTGTGGTTGCCTACTCAAGACCTGCTCAATAGTAAACCAGTCAATATTCCAGCATGGAGTGGGAAGGGATTCATGAGGACCCACCCGTGACTGAGGAGCTACAGATAGTTGATGACTTCTGAGAGAGAGAAAGTCTCTTTTCTTTAAGGATTTAGCTACTGGTAGATTGACTCTGCTTTAGTGGATGGCCAATCACCCAGTAGCACAGAGAGTATAGTCCGTGGATTATAAAAAGGGGACACAAAGTTGGAGACATGATGGTAGGGGTGGATCTGGGAAAAGTTAAAGGGAAGAGTTGGAGGTAAACATGATCAAAATACATTGCATAAAAATCTCAAAGAATTCATTAGATTTTGTTTTGTTTTGTTTTTCAAGACAGGGTTTCTCTGTGTAGCTTTGCACCTTTCCTGGAACTCACTTTGTAGACCAGGCTGGCCTCCAACTCACAGAGATCCACCTGCCTCTGCCTTCCAAGTGCTGGGATCAAAGGTGTGCGCCACCACGGTCTGGCTAGAATATTTTTTTTTTTAAGATTTATTTATTATGTATACAGTGTTCTGTCTGCATGTATCCCTGAAGGCCAGAAGAGGGCACCAGATCTCATTGCAGATGGCTGTGAGCCACCATGTGGTTGCTGAGAATTGAACTCAGGACCTCTGGAGGAGCAGCCAGTGCTCTTAACATCTGAGCCATCTCTCCAGCCCCCTAGAATATTTTTAAAGACAAATATAAAAACAGGTAACTGTTAGAGCATTCATCACTCCAAATACTTCAATGAGCACCATTCCATTTCCTCCCCAGGACCAAATAGACCCTTCTCCTACTCTTGGATGCTGTGGATATCGTTCTATATAAATAAAACACTGATGGCCAGTGACCAGGCAGGAAGTAGGTGACCAGGCAGGAAGTAGGTGGGACAAGGAGAGAAGAGAATTCTGGGAAGCGGAAGGCTGAGGCAGAGAGACACTGCAGCCACCACCAGGACAAGCAACATGTAAAGACGCCAGTAAGCCACCAGCCACGTGGCAAGGTATAGATTTATAGAAATGGGTTAATTTAAGATAAAAGAACAGTTAGCAAGAAGCCTGCCACGGCCATACAGTTTATAAGTGATATAAGTGTCTGAGTGATTATTTTATACGTGGATTGTGGGACTGCGGGGCTTGGGGAACCTGGAGAGAAGCCCTCCAGCAACACTTGGACCTCAGAGCCCCAAATGCTCTAGTCACTGGACTCCAGGACATCCACCTTTACATTATTGCCTGCAGTAGAGTTCTGACCCAGAATTCATTTCACATCCAAAGAAATACAGCAGTGGCCTCCTGCTTATGGGATTTAGATCTGACCATGCCCTTACCATAATTAAGCAGATGGCTTGAAAGAACTATGACCTACTCCTTTGAAGTCACAGGTACAGTGCTAGTAGGTGACAATATGTAAGGAACATGTAAGACCTAGGGTGAACAGCCCTGGTCAGGAGTGATAAGCAATAGAATGACGTAAGTAAACCACAAATGGAGTAGTGATAAGCTGTGTGTGGAAGTAGGGGTAAGACTAGAAACCTAGCTAGGCAAGGATATAAAAGATGAAGCCTCAGACATGGCGAACAGAGCTTGCCAGAACCTCATGTGAGATGACTCTCCTCTGCCAGAGATGTGATATCCTGTCCTCAGCGTAGATGTGGTTGACCACAGGAAGACTGACCCAAGATCCAGAGGAGCAACGTACACCTGGAGAGGTACTCCCACTTCCATTTGGAAGATGGGATAAATATTGCTTGTAATCTTAGTGAGTGAATAAATGAGTGTTATACCAAGTCTGAATCAAGAATGATTATTCCTCCCCCATAACTGGGGTATGTGCTCACTACACAATACCTTTCAGGGCTTGGGCAAAGTTCTCCAGAAGGTTACATATATGCTGTATCAGCATCTAATACAAGGTAGTCAAGGAGTCAAGACCCCAAGAGCCAAGGGATAGAAAATGGGAATTTTAAGAATCCTCTTTACATCTAGTGACCCAGTAGCAAGATCTGTACTTCCTGTTCCACAACAAGATGCTCTGTTGGCTTAGAGGTTTTGGTTCTAGAGCAGGAATTGCTTGAGCAGGAGTCACAACAGTGATCCCATTGAAATAAAAGTTAAGACTTTGCTCTGGCCACTTCTGGCTTCTCAAGCCCCCGAGTCAACATGCTGAGAAAGAAGTTATAGTATTCATAGGTATGACTTGTCTGGGCTTCCAAGGTGAAACTGCCTGATCACTCCACAGCAGACAGAGGACGAGCACACGTGAGGTACAGAAGATCTCTTAGTGCACCCCTCAGTATTACCATGCTGAAGTCGGTGGGGAATGGCAACAACCCAGTCTATGCAGGATGATAAATGGACCTGTCAGGAAGGAAGGTGTGGGTCACTGCTCCAAGCAAAGAACCAAGACCTGATGAGGTGCTTGCTGAGGATATGTCATGGTTTGTTGTTATTCTTGCTGTTTATTGTTTTGGCAATCTGACACAAACTAGAGTCATTACAGAGGAAGAGACTTCAGTTGATAAAATGCCTCACCAGAATGGCCTGTTGGGTATGGGCAAGCCTGTGAGGCATGTTCTTGATTAATAATCGCCGTGAGAGGGTTCAGCTCTTTGTGTGGCACTCTCCCAGGCAGGGGGTCCTGAGCTGCATAAGAAAGCAGTGTGAGCAAGCTCTAAGGAGCAAGCCAGTAAGCAGCACTCCTCCACCACGGCCTCTGCTTCAGTCCCTGCCTTGAATTCTTTATCCCTGACTTCCCTCCGTGATAGAGGGTGACCTGGAAGTATAAGATGGAATAACTCCTTTTCTCCCAAAGTTGCTTTTGGCCATGATGTCTCGCTACAGCGATAGGAACCCTCAGTAAGACATAGCTAGACTTGATTGGGAAAGCCGGATGCTCGTAAAGCATTATTTATTATAAATGGCTGCATTGATTGCCCTCAAAGCTTTGGTTAACACTAAGGTGTCTGTCACTCACTGAACGCACTTGCTTGGACTGACTGGCAATATTTTCAGAAGATCTGTTTGTGAGTTAGTGGACAGAATGGGCAAGTTCTGTCCTCTGTGTAATAAACCAATGCTTCAATAGAATGAAAAGGCAGAAGGTCAGAGTCTCTCTCTTTTTAGAAGCTGGGCTGCCTCTTCTCCTGTGTCTCAACTCAAGATCTGTGGCCTTTGGGTTTTTGGACTCATTCGGGTGCTGTTCATACTCCTGGTCCATCGGCCCCAGCTTGAGAGTCACACCATCTGCTTCTTAGGTCCTGAGGCCTTCATACTATGTCTAAGATATGCTGCCCTAGAGTTTTCAGCTGCCGAATGCCCGTGATGGGGCTTACAGACCTCCAGTTCTACACAATCTCTTTTCAGATATCTATCTGCATTTAAATACACTGTGTTGGTTCTATCTCTCTGGAGAGTCCCGACAACCCCTCCCCCCAATGCCATAAGGCACTATTCAAAATTGCTAAAATATGGAAACAACTTAGATGTCCATCAACTGATGAACTGAAATAAACCTCATAAGAGGTTCAACTGCAGCTTTAAAAATGTATGTTTTAAAAACTGTGTCTGTACTGAATATGTACATTCTGCTTGCCATAGTTCCCTGAATTTCCTATAATTCCACAATATCACTATCTACATATATAATTTATATCATGTTAAATCTCCATAAGCCATCTAAAGATGATATAAAGTATATAGGAGGGTATGTGCAAGCTACAATATATATCCCATTTTATATAGGGGACTTGAGCATCCACAGATTGTGGCATCCACAATGTATTTTAGGTAAAGTCCCTCATGAAATCCAACGCGCGCGCGCGTGTGTGTGTGTGTGTGTGTGTGTGTGTGTGTGTGTGTGTGTTTGTGTGTGTGTGTGTGTGTAGGTGTGTGAACATTATTCAGCCATTAAATAGGAACAGTATGCTAATACATACTAAGATGTGGATGAATGTCAAAAACATGAGGCAAAGTGTAAGTACTGAGTCACAAACACCAGGCATTGGGTGGTTCCATGTAAACCACTGTCAAGACAGAACAGATGACAGAGATACAACTTAGATCAGGGTCACCTGGGGCTGCCGGGAGGGGAGAAAAATGGAAGTGAGTATCGATGACAGCAGGCTTCTTTGGAGGGATAGTGAAAAGTTCTAACATTAAATTATGGTAATGATTGTGCATCTCTGCAAGAATGCTAAAACCACTGAATTCTACATTGGAAACGGGTGGGTTTCATGGCATTTAAAATTACACTTTAATAAATCTGTTAAAAATTTTCTTTGAGTGACACTTGAATTGTTAATTCAACATTGTTTATAGACTGGGATTGCTACAACCATGTTTCAGGGAGTACAAGTGTTATACCAAATGCTAATATATGCTTTTCAAAAAGGAAGAAAAGGGGCCCCTACAAGCGAGCTTGAGAAATGTCAAAAGGTGCTCATGGTGCTGAGGTGTGTGTGCTACCCAGTGGTCCTGTTCCGCAGAAGATGTTGGGGAGTTTTGTCCAGTCATGTGACCTTATGAGGACATAGCTGAGTGTGTGGGTCCCACTCTGGATGGCCGTCTGTCTCTCCTAAAGAAAGCAAGGACAGACTTGGAGAATGACAGCAGACAAGGAAGAGAGGACAACGTGCTGGTGAACTCCAGCCAGGCACATGGTGATGAGGATGGAGTGCCATCTCGTCACTGTGAGGGCCAGTGCGACCAAGGACATGAGAACCAGGGAACAGGTGCCTGCTTGGGATGAAACTGAGCCTTGGCTGTCCTAGTCAAGCCATAGCCCCTTTTGACAGTGGCTTTGGGGTCTCTGAAGTTACAATTGACACACCCAGAACCGAGGGCAATTTGATGTCCATTCCTTGGAAAGATTACTGTTAAAACCCCTAAGGAAACCAAGTGAGCCTGGCCAGGACAGCAGGGTGCTCATGGCCTTTCTCTCTGCAGACCTTTACAGCTGAGCTTGCCTACCCAAGTCCATTTCTCATGCCCCGTAGGATTAACTAGGGATGCTTGTGTGGGTTAAGCCAGTGAACTAAGTCTCTGGTGTGTTTCTGAGTTGTTGCTGCCTGTCCTCTTCAGCTGTCTTTAGGATGCTAAGTAACTATACTAGTACATTCCCTACCCTATGAGAAAACCTAAACATGAACTCAGGAATTCAGACTTGCCAAGCAGATGACCACAGACATTATGGCTCAATACATTACAAAATTCTTTGGTTTGTCTTACCAAAAATTTCTTCCTACAGCCCCAGAGCCCTGCTTAGTGAATTACCTTCACCCCCTCAGTCCTCCTAATGGCCACACACAAAAGAGAGATTCTAAGACAGGCAATATAAGCACCTGCCTGTCCCCCGGGAGAGCCCACCAAGAGCTCAGTGTTCTAGAAGTAACAGTGGTCATCTCCTGCAAGCGGCCTCCGGAGCAAACACACTGAATGTGAAACACCTTTGAAAGAGAATGCCATTTAACACCAAGAAAGTGGAATGAAGGGAGAAACTGGCCATAGAGTGAAGAATCAGTCAGGGGAAAGGGAGGAGCAAGACTGCAAAGGAGGGACCCACTCCAAGGAGAAAAATCTCTGGAACCCGAAAGCATGGGCCTCTAAAGTGGCCGGTCTTCACAAGTATACAGGTTTAAAAGCCAGGTTCCCTGGAGGCCACACGTAGTGCCCACAGCCTCATCGGGTTCATGGTGACCTCTCACTTAGGGTCAAAAGTTGTTTGTTTCCTGTTCGGTGGAATGTGGGGATAAAGGAAAACTCCAGATTTTTGTCGGAGTTGGAGGGTTTCCAGAAAGGAAATTTTTATAAGTAGCCCTTTGAAATGTAAATGTCAATTCATGTTCTTTATTCTGACTATTCTTATGTAGATTGATGTCCGTGATGGCTTCTTTACCTTGTATGTAAAGAATTTTGTTTACATTTCTTTACATTTCTATCTGTACATAATGATTTCTTTACATTGAAGCGTGAGCATGACAGATTTAAGAAGGTCTTTGGTTAACCATGCTGCCAGCGGAAGGCCATAACTAAAAGAAGGAAGGAAGAAGGAAGTGAGGGGAAGAAGTGCTGGCGGTGATGTGGAGAAATGTGGAGCCTTTGTGTACAGCCGGAGGAATGTGAGCTAGCACAGCCCTTGTGTGAAACGGCCCAGGGGTTCCCAAAAGCTAAACATAGAAAACAGAATCTCCGTATGACTCAGCAATTTCACTCCTAGGACAGAGAACTGAAATTCAAACAAAGGTGTGCGCACAGATGCTCATCTCAGTTTGTCCATAGAAGCCAACTGGGGATACCCAAGTGTTCCTCAAAAGATGAAGGCGTGTGTGTGTGTGTGTGTGTGTGTGTGTGTGTGTAGCAGCAGACATCAGGCTCTGGGAAAGGGGTCAGCCCAGACTGTGACGTGTCCTCAGGAGGCACTATAGAGGTGTGGACATCAGTGCTCACAGGACTGGACGGGTAGGAGTAGGAAGAATGAGCTAGTGAAACTCAGGGTCACTTCCTGTGATGGGAACATTCCAGATCTAGACAGAGGTGGGCCCTTTGCACTCTGACTGTCTGCTTCAGCAAGGCTAATTTCGGGGCGTATAAATTTCTCCTCAGCAGGTTGTTATCCTTTTTAAGAATTTCCGGGTCAAGCCTCAGATGGCTGCTCATTCACAGTAGAACGGTTCGTCTGCCAAGACTCAATGAGGTGGCGGTGGCCGTGTGCTCCTCTGCAGATGCAAGGAGAACTCTTCTCTTGAGAGTGGCTCAGAACAGTGGGTAAAATGCAGACATGAAATATAGACGAAGATGAAAGTTGCCTCGCTCTTACCTGCCTGTTACCCAAGTCCCCACAGGTCATCTGTGTGCCACCCAAAAGAGGCTCCTCTGATGCTCAATGTTGAACTCAACTCAGGAAATGGACCGACTGATAGCAAAGACCTCTTGGGGCAGATGCAAAGGGGAATTTTCTCTTTCTAACCACAGAAGTGGGACCTTGAGATTGAGCTCCCAGGCTGCTTGCTGGTGTTAGCACATCCTCCCCTCTGCTGCCTCTTCCTCCGCTCCTTTCCTCCCTCCGGACCCATGCCACTTCCTCTCCTCCTGTGATCTGCTCTGTGCTGGGGCTTGGCTAAACATTAATGTGGGGCTTGATTACACTATGCGGTCATGTCTAATGAGTTGCCATCTGGGGTGAATAATAAACTTCATTTCTGGCCACCTTCAGGCTGTGAAGACCTTGGAATCCAGACGAGCACAGAACAGGAAGGGATCCAAAAGAAGCGGGAATACTGAAGAGGAAGGTCTTGTATGCGGAAGCTGGTGGCGGGTGTGCAGAGTAAGGAAAAGCTGCCACGCTGAGAGCCAGGCCTGGGGCACCTCCTCAGAACCCAGCTGCCTCGAGTGTCCTCTAGCCTAGACCAGCCTTAGGGTCCCGGACACTCCACAGCACTGGGGGGCATAGATAGGGGTGGAAGTCCAAGGTACAGCTCCACACAGAGGGAGTCGTGCAGACAGGAACAGGCCACTTGGAGGACAATGACCCATAATTAATCTCCGTGCCCATTATTTTATCTACCCTTTGATCTTGAGGGAAAAGCTAGGATGCAGCTTCTGGAACCTGACCCTTAGGCCATTCCCAGCTCACCAGTTGATGCTTCTGAAATCAGTTGCTGGGAGGGTGCCACAAAAGAAGAAGGGGTTGCCTGGTGCTGACATGAGAATTCCAAGAGCAGCCTCCACTGGTCCACCCCCACAGGCCAGTTCTCCACCCCTTGGGGCTTTCCAAGGACCTCCAGAGCATCTGCTGAAAGGCCAGACGTTTCTCGGAAGCTAATTGGCGATGTCTTGTGCCTTCCTAAAATGCTATTAGCAGAGTTCAGTCAAAGGTTTAAATCAATTTGGCCAAAATTGTTGAGTGGCCACTGTAAATAAGGTTCTGAAAAGTCTGAGATGGATGGCTTTTCAAATATGGATGTGCTTTTGAACTCAAAACGAATGGTTTTAGCAGTAGGAGCAGTAGAAATTCTGTTATCACACATCTAAAGAATAAGAATTCATTTAGGAAATGAGGGAAAACAGAGTCCGTTGGTAATCAGGAAACATGGAGAAATAATTAACCGTGACAAGAAATTCAGTTACAGTTAACTTATGCTAGTTAAAAAAAATTAATAGCTTTATCTGTGGAATTAGTCAATCTAAGATAGCAGTTCCTAACACACTTCCCTGTGTCCTGAAGAGTGGGAAACCACCCTCCACTCCTTGCAGGAGGTGCTGCTTAGGGAGAAGCAGTGAGCAGCCTCTAAGAGCGTGTACAAGAGGCCAGGTCACCTAGCTGTGCCTTCTAGCCAGCGGGAGTCATGGGAAGAAGAGTGCAAGCTCCTGATTCTAGGAGCTGTCTTACAGGACTCCCCGAAGTCACGGAAAGCCCCACAGCTGGGGGTACCAAGCCACAAGTGACAGAAACCCCAACAGGAAGCAGGTGTGGCATTCAGCTGCTGATCACTTTTCATTGATTTGGATGCAAGGAGAAACACAGGGCTAGAGGTTGACGTAGTAGATAGTGCAGGTTCTAGAAGCTGCTTCAAGGTACTAAGCATTATATTTCTCTCCAGACACTCTTTCAAACTCCTTGTGTCATGCTAGAGGAAAAGAAGGGTATGGGAAGGATGTCTGGAGGACTGAATTCCTCATCTTCCCACCTCACAGCCGCGTCGTGACAATGTGGAGGGTAGACTAAGAACTTTGGTTCCAAGACAAAGTGTGGTTCCCAGCACAATCTTTGTGGTGAAGAGAGTGTTGACGGGTAAGGAGGCTACTTGTTACAACTGAGATCCAGACAGCCTGAGATGTGACATGTTCCTGAGCCTTTCTTTCTCAACTATGATTATAATAGTGCTCTGCCCACAGACAAACAAGGACCAGTAATGAGGCTGAGAGCCAGCGCATACCAAGCTGGAAGCCCCCAGAGGAGCCACATGAGGCAAGGTGTGAGGTGTCGTGCACCCTGTGTTAAAGCTTCCAAGTGACGGATCACTTGGGAGTGTGAGGGTGATTCTGTATTTATAAATAGAAGCTTCTCCTTAATTTACCCTTCCAAGGTACTGGTTAGGATGGGCTCCTATCAGACTCTGAAGGTGGCCATCCTAAGGACATGAGTTAGGAGGGGCCAGGTCATATGTCTCCATAGTGATGCAGACCCACAGTACGTCTTCAGATGTGTCTCCCTGAGGCCAAAGAAGTCCCTAGGCTTCATTAACCTCTAGCCTTACCTCTTGCCCTTATTGCCACGTGTCAAAACAACACCTTGTAAGAAGTCACAAAGAATGATGAGTTTCTTCAACAAATTTGTGTTAAAAAAAAAAAAATGACTCATTCATGAAGAAAGGTTGACCTCGGCTGGAAATACTGAGTCTTGGAGCCTCTTACGCAGCAGGAAGCCAAGAGTCGCAGATGCCCAAACAGAAATGACAGCCAAGTTCCTGTGGATGTCCTGCAGGCTGTGGACACGGACACAGCTGATCTGGCAGATTTCCTACAGAGTACCCACCCAGCCCACACCCCAAAGAACCTCTTGTATCTAGCTCTGCGTAGGTACAGGAGAAGCTTCAGTCGTTACCCTAAGTGACTCTAAGAGCCAGGAGACCAAGAAATGAAGTTGTGAGTGGTAACCATTTCCATAGAGAAGTGGTTGGGCCTGAAAACTGGACCAGTGGGTCAAAAACTCAGTACTAGGAAAGTACTGGCCTGTCCTCCAAACCCCAAGGAAGCTCATTTCTGTCCTTCCTCTAATAGGTGAAATCTTCATATGCTAAGGAGGCCCATCTCTGTCTTTCTTCACATAGGTTCATCATCCATGTAAGAAGTTTCCAACTCTGTGGGTTTGTTTTTTTTTCCCATTGAACTTAGAAATCTGAGTCATCCATCACCCAAAGCCTTGGGTTTTACCCTCGATTTTCCAAACTTCTATAGAGAATGTTCAGAGGAGAAATAGAAGTGGTGGGACAGGGGCCACGTTTTGTCAGAACTTTAAATGCTGTCTGTGTAAGGTCCTTGTTTGGGGACCATGGTTACTGGTTTGTTGTGTACTGGACTATTCTTCCCAGTCTTGGTAGGTCTTTTCCACAACCTATGAGAGCCAGTGACCAAATCCTTGGTTCAAGGTGTCAGACCCATCCAAGTGGAGCAATATCAAAGAGACGATGTCAGACTCAAGGTGAAGTGTCAACTCCTGACCCTTGTCACTAATAATTGTGAGATGTCACTTGTCCTGAGTACCATAGGAACCATCCTTTTTGTTCTCTTACATCTCCTTCTTCTTCGTACCAGTGTCCCTCAGACTGGTTGAAAGCCACGGTCTCATCCTACCTCAAAAGGAGATTTCCTTGGAAGGATACCACCCATATGTCTTGCAGATACCCTCCCAGTTGTCCCAAGAAGTGCTCAGTCAGCCACCTCAGTGCCCATTAGCTTGCTCCAGTTAGTTGTCTATAAATAGCTTTCCACTTCCTTTCCAGTGCCTCCGTCCACCAAACTTCCTACAGTCCAAGAAATCAACTCTGGTAGCTGAAATTTCACTCTGCTCCTTCCTTAGCCTCTGTTTTGAGGGATCTGTAGATGCTGCCTTTTTTCTCCTGTCAAGATGGCGATGGTGCACACCTGTTGAACTGTGCATGGGACAGGAAAAGTACATCTAGACACTGGTCCTGCACAGCTGGACCAATGATTTGAACCCACAGCACTTGTTGGCTGGTAAAAGGAGAGGTGTGGGGGTGATAAGCAGGGCTCTGAGCCAAGGGAGTTAAGGAGGAGGCTGCTTACGTCCCCCACTGTCTCTCCCTCCCTCGAACATTTGTGATAAAGACTTACTTTTCTTCAACACACAGTCACAGGATGCTTGGGGTCATGTCTTCAGTCAGGTTAAAGAAGACTGAGATTTTTATTCTGGAGGGGCCCTCAGCACTCTCCTCTTCTCTCACACACCACGCTTCCAGCTGCTACGTTAGCTCCTGCCCTGAGGAGGCATGCTGTGGGTGGTGTGAGGATGTGTACACAGGCTGGTGGAATGCTACACTCCCAGTATTACACCCCGGACATCAGGCCCAGATGCAGAAACAGAGAGACCCCTGTAGTTCATGTGAAGACACTGGACATGAGCAAGAGGGAAGTCTGAGAGCCTTTGCCTGGTTGTACTACTCTACCCTGTAGAGGACAGAGTGGGAGTGGGAAGAAACTTGTTTCTGTTGCCTGTTTAGATTAGAGGTCTGTCTGCATAACGTGTAGATGGACATGTCCAGAGTGAGCATAGAAGAATGTATAGGGTTAAAAAGTAGAGAGGTTTGGGTAGGAGGAAGCTTTGCCTCTGAGCATAGGAAGATCCTGGATGTAGACTGGAGCCCACAGTGGACATCGAGAAGAGAGACGTGGATGGTCGGAGGCGAACCTCGCAGTAGGTGTTCTGGGATCCAAGTCAGAGAGATGGGTGCAGGCACAGAGATCTGTCTGCTGTTTCTGGGGCTACCTGTGAGGAAAAGAGAATGGTTCTGTGCCTGTGTGTGGGAACAATCCTCTCTGGGGTAACTGGATCGTTCTGTGAGGACCTTGTGAATAGTAAGTTGTCACCATGGACAGCAGCCTCTGAACCCTGCCAGGGCCTGGCTGTGAAGGCTTCAGAGTGAGCAGTGAGTGAGAAGCTGGCCTTTCATGTCTCATGACACCACTGTTCAAAGGCTTTGTTCCAGAGGCTGCACTAAAGCTGGGCCTATCATTTCTGCTCATTCTTTATTATTATTATTATTATTATTATTATTATTATTATTATTATTTCATATACATTTGTGTTTTGCCTGCATGTATCTGTGTGACAGTGTTGGATCCCCTGGACCTGGAGTTAGAGGCAGTTAAGAGGTGCCATGTGGGTGCTGAAAATTGAACCCAGGCCCTCTGGAAAAACAGCCAGTGCTCTTAACCACTGAGCATCTCTCTAGCTCTGCTCATTCTTATCATGCCATGCTTCTACGGCTCTTGGGAACTGAATTAAGTGATTCCCAGAGATCTCATCATGTGAAGTGAAGTTCACTCTCACACATAAGAGTCATTTGTAACAATGCTAAAACCGGCTAGTGATAGTGAAGAGGTGAGCAGTCCTGTCTTCTGCCTGTTACAGCTTGAGTAGAGTGTGGCATCTACCCTGACTGCCTCTGGCTATACACTGAAGCGTGAACACATTTGAACTAGAATCCAAAGATACCAAGCGAGAGCAGTATGCCAGCTCCTAGGAGAAATTAAATCACTGAAACAAATACTTTAGCTGTAATTCAAAACCTCTCAGAAAAACCTCTCCTTCTAGAATTATCTGAGGTGGGTGACAGCTTCGGAGAGCTTTTCCTCAGCACTCAGGCTGAGACAAGGGAAAAAGTCCATTGTTGAGAAGACCGAGGCCCAGCTCAGTCTTCTCTTGGCAGCTCTGGGGCAATGACGAGGCTGAGGCAAGGGGAAAAGTCCATTGTTGAGAAGACCGAGGCCCAGCTCAGTCTTCTCTTGGCAGCTCTGGGGCAATGACGCGCACTTGACCAAAACCCCTTTGTTGCCCTGAACACACGGGAAGAGAGCGCGGCTCAGCAGCGGTTGGTGCTCACAGACATCTGTGCAGAAGGTGTGACATTTCTCTCCATAGAGACGTTCTGAAGGCTGAATTCAATCCACCTTCCCATCCCTCGGCCTGCAGCATCTGGCACTTAGCAGCCAGTGTGAGCTGGCTGTAGCTGTTCAAAATCTGTGGATTCATGAGAATGTGGGGACTGGGCAGCTTCACGGATACCCAGGGACACTGTGGTGGATGAATAGGTCTCTGTCTCATAAGGAACAAAAAGCGCTTTTGGACAGGAAGCATCATAGTCTGTGGAGCTGGGCAGAGTTGATCCAGGGTCTGGGCTCCACAATCCACCTGTTGTGCTGAGTTTGGGAAGATCCCTTGCATTCCAGAACTCTCTGCATTTAGATGTGCCACGCTGGTTTTGTGAGGATTGAATGAGATTATTTATGCATGCGTCTTTCCTATCTTTGTAGGTGGCAATTACTTGTGCCCAATTTTTAAGCCATGACCCTGGGAGTCAGATGAGACCTGTCTTCTCCGTTTCATCTTTCTGTCAGCCCCACCTCATCCCTGCTCTGTCCTGTCAATTCTCTCTCTGAGATATGCCGCACAGTTTCTGTCCGCCCTGTGAACTCAACCTTTCTCTGGGCTGAATGTGTCCCCACATCCTCTGAGAAAGGGCAGCCACAGCTTGTCTCCACTCCCCTCTTCAGCTCCTGTCAGTCCTTAGCGCTGGGGCCATGGCCCAGAGGGCCTCCCTTTCGTAAGACTTCCTTTTTTGCACTTGGAAGGAAATGCGAGCTCCCCGGATGGTCTGCTCCTTCTGCTGTCGTCTCCGCACACAGCGCCCTTCTCTCCTCGAGGCTGTACTTTCCTGACTGGACATCTCATGCTGTTTCTGCTCCCCTTACACTTGAGGCTTCTCCATACAGGACAACTCAGCGGGGCTCTTTCCCTCCGTTCTCCACCCCCCAGCCTCCCTCTTAGAACCCCATTCTTGCATCATTAGCCCTTGGCAATATTTGGCTACATACCCATCCGTTTATGGGATCATAACGTTTATGCTATTCCTACTACAGATCCAGTGTGTTCAGACACCGTGGTGGGGCCTCCAGATCAGAGACTTCCACAGCTGTACAACCAACCAGTTGCGGGTTAAATAATACTTAGGAGAAGTTGTTGTCTGTACTAAACACATACAGATTCTTCTTTGTCAGTATCCCCTAGCCAGTACAGTTGCAGCTGCTATTTGGAGATGATTTCAAGTATTCCTGGGAATGCAGCAGATTCTGTGCAAATACCACACCATCCCTGAGCAGCCTTGGGCTCTGTGCCCACGAGGGTCCTAGAACCAAACTCAAAAGCTCCTGAGTGGGGACTGTAAGGTTTAGACTCAGCCTCTGGGACCATATACCTCAGCTGCTTTGCTGATTTTTTCTTTGCTTACCAGACAGAGAGAGGCAGCTTTGGAAATTCTCTGCAGCTCAGTGCAATGCTGCCTTCCCAATGGAGATGCTAAGAAAGGCCTAATATGCCACCTGGTGATCTTTAAAAGATTCAAAGGACCAAATAAATATCTCTCCGCACCGTACCCTGACACCAGAGCAGGAAGGGAAGGGTGCTCATGGCAGGCTGGTGACCCATAGCTCACGACTTCAGCGGGATCTCCTGAGTGAGTTTCCAGAGAACCCTGTGGGCTGAGTGTTGTCTTCACTCTGAGGCAACATGGGCACAAGCTGCTGTGAGGGAAACTCTCACACGAGTGCAAATCATTTGTCGTCAAAGGTAAATAAGGAATTTCCAACAGGAATTAAATAAATGCTCCTGTCACCAGGGCCCTACATGTTGTTTCCTCTTTTAAATGAGTTTGAGTATACGAACTTTAAAAGATAATGCTATGGATTGAACCTAAAATATTTCCCAAGTTTTGTGCTAAAGGCTTGGTTTCCAAAGGATGAGGGTCTTGGAAGGGGATTGAATCAGGAATGCTCTGACTTCATCAGTGGGTTAAACTATTCATGGATTTGCCATTTGCTAGCATCTGTAGGTGGTAGAAACTAGGAGATGGGCCTGGTTGTGGAGGTAGACCACAGGGGCATGCCTTTCAAGGACTTCTCTCATATACTTGCCACCACCTCTTCTTCCTGGCTGCTCTACCCTGCCCAGCCACCATGATTTTCTTCCTTGCCACAGGCCCAAAACTAATGGAACTAGTAGACCACAGACTGAAACCTCTAAAACTGTGAGCCAAGATTAATTTTCCCTCTTTAATTTGTTTTTGTTAAATATTTTATTTTTTGTGGCACAGATACACATGTTGAAGAGAAATAGATCTTTTATTTAAAAGAATATGTTGGATGCTTGATGTCATGAGAGAAAGAAAATGAGACAAAGACAAAGTCTCTTGACTAGAGACTGTGACTGGTGGAGAGACAGTTAGTGAACCTTCAACCTCAAGGTGTAGCTAGGAAAAGGGTTTATACATAGAAAAGAAGCAGAGGAGGGCAGTAAGCATGTTTTCACTTAGGTACCCATCAACCAGTCCACTTCTCTGAGATGCTGCCTTTTCTTCACAGCTACAGCTTAAGAAGCAACAAGTATAGATGCCCACCCTCCTCTGCAGAAGTCCTGAGATCTATCACCATCCTTGCGGTTCAGGGAGACATATGACTTGGGCTGGATCTTGAACAAGCAACATGATAAGCAGTGACTGACTGTCATCCTGCAGTGTGGACACCACACAGGAGTCCTGCCAGGATACAAGGTCTCAGTGCTAGGATCCTGGCTTTCTGGGCTCCCAGGTTTCATCTTCCTGCTGCACATCTGCCCCATGCAGCTCTACCAGGTGTCCTCCACTTGGGAATAAGGCATGAGCACCAGAACGTGAAGGAGAAGCAGGTGGTGGCCTCCAAGAGGACACTGGGGTGACAGGGGAGACACTGCTGGTTTATGCCTGAGCAGAAGACAGGGCAGTAGAGGATGGGGCAGCTGTGGGTAACGTTGCCCGAGGGGGCCACAGTGTCAGGTCAGTTAGATCACTCAGAGAGAGAGACATGTACACAGGGACCCCAGACCAGCTGCTGCCGGAGTGTGTGGAGCAGAGACCTGGTGACTTTGCCCCCACACCCTCCCCCCACGTTTGTCCCATTTTCTTGTGAAAACGAGAAAGAAGCCGTTGTGTTTGATGTGCGTGATGGATTTCAATCCATGTTTCTGTTACTGATTTCCATGCCACACGGGACTCTCTGCTCACCTGCCAGACAGGTCTGACCTTCATTCTTAGCCTCTGGAAACCTGTTTCCTACATCTGTTAGCAGACATGAGAAACTGCAGCTGGCCCTCTTCCTGCCCACAGCCCACGGCATCTGGCTTGCGAGGCGCCGCTGGGCCAGGTCATCGCCCTGCTGGTAAGTGGCCGTCATGGGCTCCCACTTCTTTGCCTCTGTCCTGTAGTGCAAGCCTCCTCTTACCTTTTGTGCCCTCCTTGGGGCTTCCTCTGGCCTCAGTCACCTGCCACGTTCCCTTCCTTTCCAGACACTCTGATGCTGGAGTGCGGTAGGCAGAGGCAGGTATGTGAGAGGAAGGGTCAGTGAAGGCTGGGGAGGTGTGCTGCAAACAGATGGCAGCACACCTTGTGGCAAGCTTTGCCCACGGTACCCATCAGGATTTTTGCAAGGGACCGTCTTCACGGAGTCTCAGTGTAGCGGCTTGGGCATTAGCCTGTCTCATTCCTCGTATCCTGGAGTTGATGTCACTGGTTAGATGGTAACTGGGCACCTCCCTGGCTTTGGACCCCAGCAGATCATTCGGGTACATCCCAGGATTCCTCAGCAACCTGGTATAATTGGCATGTGCCAGCACTAGTTTACCTGCCCTGTGGTGAGACAGGGACTGTTGGCATTCTTGTTGTTTAAAGGGCATGCAGGTGATTAACTGCAGTGTCAGGAAAGGGCCCCTGCACAGTTTTGCAAACACTGGAGGTTTTAGCATTTCCCTCAGCTGCCTAAGAACACCTTGTTTGCAAACAAATGCAAACCTGCCACATGATTTTCTAACAATCATGCTGGCTTGCTCTAAAACCCTTTCCTTGTCTATGTTGGCCACAGTCTGCTGCCCTCTGACCCCCAAGGCAGTGGTGGAGACTCCTGACCTAAGCCCTGTGCTGGGGGGATTACCTTTTCCTCCTCCAGGACGGAGGTGTGAGGACATCAAAGTCCCCAGACCCTGTGGCTTGGGTAGTGTTGTCTTTGGTGCTTTGTCCTGGATAAACTCAACCTGGTGAGCTTGGGTGGGCGTGGCCTCTTCTCCCTCTGTTTGGTCGGCATATACTGTGCCTAAGCCTGTAAACTGAAGGGAGGCCCCGCCGGCCTCGCCAGCCCCTCCTCTGTGGGAACAGAGAAGCCCTTGCTGGTTAATGAGGTTTTGTTGTTCAGGGCCATCTGCCTGCTTCTGAGGAGCTACAGCATGTGATTAACGGCTGCTCTGGGGCACAGCCCCTGGGTGCCTTACTGTGCAAGGACCACCTGCCTGGGGCTCTGTCGTGAGCAGGCAGCCATCACACACCTCTGACAGCAAGCAATCGGTGGCTGTATGAGAGCCGCCCGGCCCCTCCTCTAAGGTGGGTCACCTGCAGATCTACTCCCATACAGGCACGGAGCATGGAGCAAGTGGATGTGGCTGTCACCAGGTTTGCCAGGACTCGTCTCTTCCACCCTGAACCGGCCTTCTTAGGGGTTCGGTTCTATGGAGATGAGGTCCTTGGGATGAACTGGCTCCACACAGAAGCTGCCTCAGTGGGAGTGGGGCTGGGCCCATGTGGTGAGACCTTAATCATTCCTAGACAAAGCAAGTCTGTCTTCAAGCCCTGAACACCACTTGGTGAGTGTCATCCATGGATGCCAGTGGACCTTGGCTCACCCTCTATTACTCCCTTCATCCCACTCAGGAAGCTATCCCTCATAGGGAACTGGACTTCTCTGGGACCAGGGAGACTTACTAGAGCATGCTCATATCCTCTGTGAGCTTTTCTCCGTGCATGATTTAGCTCTCAGTGGGAGTGGGTACTTTCAAGGATGTCCTATTCCACCTGAGAAAGTGCTGATAGAAATGCACTGGTTCTGGGTCCCTTGAGCCCATGGCCTTGAGGCTACACCGCTAACTGTGCACAGAGCAGCATGAGGGTCCTGCTGAGCAGGAAGCATGGAGATAGGACAGTCTGGGCTCTGGGGCACACAGCAGTCTCACTCAGAGGCTCTCTTTCACCCCGGCAACTGGAAAGAGAAGCAAGCACTCAATCCATAGTTTCTTGCATTTCTTAAAGAGGAGATTTTTAGAATGGGAAAATAGAACTTACAACAAAAATTCTCAGTATTCACACAAGAGCCCTCCGTGCAAATACCTGCCACAGTTCCGTGTTCCCAATAAAAACACTCAGCACAGCCTTATACCCTCAGTAGATACTCCTGTTAGAACTTTGATCACCCAAGAAGAAGAAACAGATTACCCCATAGCCTTTAAAATGGAAGCTCCTGGTGTACAGTCTTCATGCCCAAGCACACCTGTATTCTTCCCGAGTTGGAGTCTCAGTTACTTTTCTGCTGCTGTAATAAAATACCACGACCAAGGTAACATACAAAAGAAAGCATCTAATTGAGCATATGGTTTCAGAGGACTAGAGTCCATGATGGCGGAGCAAAGGCATGGTGACAGGAGCAGCTGAGCGCTCACAACTTGGTCACAAGTAGGAGGTGGAGAGAGTGCTAGGGATGGTGGCCGGAAGCTTTTGAAGTCACAAGTCTGGTCTGTGACACACTTCCTCCAATAAGGACACACCCCTAATCCTTCCCAAACAGTTCCATCAATGGGGACCAAGTGTTCAAACGTATAGTCTACAGAGGCCATTCTCATTCAGACCTCCCCAGTCAGCCCATAAAAAGCTTCTGTCAGTAGCTCTGGCCCTGCCTGGAGTGGCTGCAGGTGCCTGGATCCCAGCAAGAGACAGCTCTTTAAGTCAACGGATCATCCAATAGGAAGTGTCTGCCTTAAAATACTTACTGTAAACCCTGAATTCTCCAGCAAGGACCACTTGTCATTTGAGGCTTGTTTGTTTTGATTTTTTTGTTTGTTTTTGTTTTTTGAGACAGAGTTTCTCTATGTAACAGTCCTAGCTGTCCTGGAACTAGCTCTGAGACCAGGCTAGCCTCAAACTCACAAAGATTTGCCTGCCTCTGCCTCCCAGTGCTAGGATTAAAGGCAAGTGCCAAGACTGCCCCTGCCTGGCTTAATTTTGTTTTGTTTTTCATCATTTGATTTTTATCCTCCTACAAACTGCTGTCACTACCCTTGCATGGCCTCTCAAGGACGCGTAGCACATCCTGGATCCGTGTGTCAGTCAGGTTCTCCAGAAAGACAGCAGCAATAGCAACTAAGGAGAGAAGATAGGAAGAAGACTTACTGAGGGGTTTGGTTCATGTGGATGAGTTCTACTCTAGGCTGTCTGCCCACTGTAAAACCAGAGCAACTATTGATGTCCCAGTCCAAGACTGAAGGCCACAGAATCAAGCCTGAAAGCTAAGAACAATACTGGAGTAGTGGGTTCCAGAAGCCAGAAAACCTGGAGTCTGATAAGGGGGAGGGAAGGGGTTGCTCTGGTCCTGGAGAGAGAACAAAGTCCTCTGTCTCTGCCTTTTCATTCCACCCAGTCCCGGATCCATTGGATGGAGCCACCCCCACTGAAGGCAGATCTGCCCCATGCATTCACCACCGCCATGAGGCTCTCCCAGGAGCTCAACAAGGTGCTGGACCACCTGGTTTCCCTTCAGCAGCAGAAGGGTGTCTTGGTGCCAACCATAGTACTGGAGGTGATTAACAAAGCGGCTGATAATAAGCAGTGTTTTGCCAGCTTCCTGGGTATCCCTGAACCCAACTCCACCATCACACACCAGAAGACACTGCTCTCATTGCCTTCCATTCCCTACCAAGGAATGCCCAATGTTTCCCAGTCATCCTTCACAAGAGCCTGTTCCTGGCTACCGGTCAGCGGATACTTTGGGCAAAGGCTCCTCCCTGGGCCTGTGCATCTGGGAGCCCAAAGCAGGCTAATTCTTGCCATTCACTCTGATCATGGCTTGCAGCACTATTGAGCCTCCACCCAACATCGGCAGAGTACCCTACAGAAGGAATGCTCTGCTCTAGGCTTATAGAGAGCCTCAGCTTTGCCCCTTCCCAATCAGTCCCTGAGGCTCACTGCTTTCTGAGACCAGAGTCCACAGCATGCTGTCCTCTACACACCCCCTTCCCTCTGTCAGCTCGAGGAAAGCCACGCATCCACAGGTTAAGGTCAAATAACCCAGGCCCCCTGGGAGGCCCATATTCTTCATGATCGGATCATTACTCAGAAGGTTGAATAAATTCCTCTCTTGTATTGGCTTCAGTGAGAGCATTTCTTTAATTTTATAATGAGGGTCACCATGGCTTCAGCCAGGAGAATAGGAGGACAGAGGAAGATGCCCTGGAAGAGTGAGCCAGACATTCTGCCTTGCCCCACCTTGTCTTTGTGACCCTGAGCCTGGGTGGCCAATGCCTTCTGGGCTGTGCTGGACAAGAGGATAGACCACGCCATCTGCTCCTAGGGGTATCTGGAGGCCTCCCGTGTAGATGCCTCAACATTGTTGGTAGTTTGAGGTCTGAGTCCTGCCACACACATGCTGGGAACATGTGTTATATTTGCAACAGGACCCGTGGCTGTTACAGCAGAAAGCACAGAGCGAGATGTCTCTCAAAGTCAATAGTGTGAGAGCTACCCCCAAGGGAGCGTATTTCCTTCCTTCTGTCCGGCCCCTAGTGCACATTTCAGAGGTGTGAAAAATATGAGCCTGCTAGGTCCTCACACACGGTTTGCTGGAAGCTGCTGCCCTGTGACCCTGCCCCTGGATGGTTGAAATACTCTTCGCACCTCCCCATCTAGGTGTGAACAGTCTTGAGAGTTACATTGGTGTGCTTGACTCTAAGACTGCAGGGAGTCAAGCCTGTGACTCTCTATAATACATTTTGAAGTTTAAAAAAATCACCAGAGAATTGCTCTGGGCTGTTACTGCTGTTTGAGGTCACCTCAGGCACGTTGGTCCCATATGGTAGCATGTGAGCCAGTGATAGCTCATTGGTGTGTAGAGGTCAGTTAGCTTTTCCCTCGGCATATGATCTGAGATCTCAGAGCATCTTCCTCTGTCCTCCTATTCTCCTGGTTGAAGCCATGGTGATCCTCATTATAAAATTAAAGAAATGCGCTCACTGAAGCCAATACAAGAGAGGAATTTATTCAACCTTCAGAGTAATGATCCAATCATGAAGAATATGGGCCTCCCAGGGGGCCTGGGTTATTTGACCTTAACCTGTGGGTGCGTGGCTCTCCTCGAGCTGACAGAGGGGAGGGGGTGTGTAGAGGACAGCATGCTGTGGACTCTGGTCTCAGAAAACAGTGAGCCTCAGGGACTGATTGGGAAGGGGCAAAGCTGAGGCTCTCTATAAGCCTAGAGCAGAGCATTCCTTCTGCAGAGTACTCTGCAAAGAGTGTCTCCTTGGGGATCAGGGTGCAAGGTCTCTGTCATGAGCCTCACGCTCAGCCTAGGAGAGCTGGACCCCCTTCAGTGCATAGGTCTGGGGCCCTGCCTGTGGGAGCAATGGACTGCCACACACCAGGCATTATTGAGGTCGTTGAGTGTTGCCTTTGCCTGGGTAGTGACCCTGGACTAGGTCATTATTTCTAGGGTGTGGTCTGGGATGAGGATGATGTGGCGCCTGGGATAATGAAGGTCCGATGACAGGCAAGGCAGAGAAACAATGGAGATTAATCTGAGGTTTGCCGAATGCCAGTCTGCCTGCTGGAAGCTGGGAAGTCTGGTTTCTCTTAAGCTAGAACAACCCTAGGGGAAGTGTTCTTCTTGCAGAGGGCGCAGCTTGTGTGCATGGCACCACCCTGGTGCTGCCCAGAGCCCCAGGTATAGTTCAGTATTGGTCCTGGCCACCCAGAGTCTCAGCTCTCAAGTGCAGGTCATTCTCACTCACCCATCGCCTTCATACCTCCAGAAGACCTATTTTCACCTTCTACGTCCATGTGGGCGTACATCCCAGGTTCCCAAATTCTGCCAGCAGCAGAGCCTCATCTCACACATTGCTCATGTGTCCCAGGAATGGCAGTCTAGCTTTATAAATGAGAACCCTGTCCTGGGTACTGTGAGGCCATATGTGGCCGGCCCTCCCTTCCCTTCCCCCTTCCCAGGGCCTAGGAAAAAGAAGGGGCTTTTGCCTCCACCTGCCATCTCTGTTCCAGAAACTGCTTCACTTGAAAGGATGCCAGGCATCCTGGGGGGAGGCCCAGGTGAGAGCAGGAACAAGGGCCGTGAGAAGGACTCTTTTAGGAAGGTGAGTTCAGGGTACTATTTGCCTTCTGGGGAAGGAAATGTTTCTAATTATGAGACAATGAGTGGATACATTTGGAGAAGAATGAGACATCAGCACTCAGCAGTGTCTGAGGACACTTAAGCTTTGGTGACCACACGTAAGCCAACAGTGTAGGTCTATGGCAAAGGCGCCCTGTTGCTAGACTTAGGACTCAGATCTCAGAGAGGCATGGAGGACTGGAGGGCGCCTGCCGGGTCTATAGGGGATGGTAGCCGCATCTTCAGACTCCGACTCTCCTGTCTCCCGGACAAGGAAACCAGGTGACAACCATCTCCGTGATGGGGTCAGGAGGACAATGGGGTTCTGGAGGCCCCTGTGTGGACAGCAGGTGGGGCCATTGTTTCCTCAAACCAGAACACTGTCCAGCAACATGTGGCCACACAAAAGGCACAGACACGAGATTTTGCCCCAGGCTCTCTGGGTTGTGCCTGGAACCAGGAGCCTGAATCAAGCTGTGTGTGTGTTCTGAAGGAGAGACTGAGCAGCAGCCAGAGTGGTGGCCCAGACGTATCTGCCATGCAGCCCTCGGGGCACACACGGCACAGAACGCAGAGTAGAGTCACGCCAGACGCGTATTTCAGAGCGGCCACACTGCTCTGTGGTGGTGGGGAAGCACCCTGGCCGTTGAGTGACGTGGAGGTGCCCATGTTGTTGCACGGTCTGGTACACCTCCCTTGCTTATTATGCTGGCGTGTTCTTGGTTGGGGATGGCATGGCTGTATGGGGGTGGGGGCTAGTGGTGGTTGTGATTTTGTGTGTCTGTTACAACTCTCCAGGGGTGCATCCGGGGATCATCCACCTGGGGACAGGTACCCTGTCTTGGCTGATCTATGGAGACTTTCCACCAAAATACCTGTTTTGTCTTGACACAGAGATTGTGACCTCACAGCTGTGTCTTTGGCCGTTTTAAGGCAGCTGGCACTGTGACTGTTGGAATGGTGGCTGACATTTAAATTTTAACTATCTCACTGTCTGGGAGTCAATATTGAGTCACAGGATGGACAAATGGTTTTTGTGTTTAACTCTCTCTCCATACTACCAGAGCCAAAGAGAAAATGAAGAGTTTATTTCCTTCCCAGGTTTCCATTGCTATAAGGACCTGTGACTCCATGTGTGTCCCATCTATCTAGTCACGTTTAGTGAGGCTGCTTCCTTAGACCCTTACCTGATGTTTGTAGAAAAAGCTACTGAGTCCCTCTTTCTATCATGAAGTTAGTTCTTAATGTACGTTAACTGAAGTAAAACATGCTAATGGCATGAAAACGCTGGGCTGGACGTGTGGGCTGGGGAAGGTGGTCCAGCTGTGAGGCTGGAATGCAGAGAATTAACAGGGAGACGGTTGTCCCTGCAGGGTCTGTGTTCTCTCTGTCCTATCATGTTGCCCCAGCCTCAGTCATGCGCAATACTTCACACCTTCTCTGTGTCACTTGTACCAGGAGGTACAGAAGTGACTGCCTGCTGCTATGCATGAAAACCGATTGAATCACAATCCAAACAGCAACAAGCTCCTGGGAGATGCTTTTCCATTTCTGTGGTTTGTTTTAGAAATGGGGTTTCACTCTATAGCCCATGCTGGTCCTAAACTCATGTCAATCCTCCTGCCTCGTCCTCCCAAATGCTGAGATTATAGGAATGAGCCACCACAGTCATATGGGTCTTATTGCTGATGTTGTTGTTCTGAGTGTCTAGGGACTCTGTGTCACAGGAGTGATGGCTTTCTCAGGGAGAGGACCAGGTGGAACACTGATGGAGAGAGGAAAGGGAAAAAATGATTTCTCAAGGCCCAATCCCAAGACTGTGACCATTCAGAAAAAAAAAAAAAAAAAAATTCATCTGTTTCTATGTCTTGCAAAAGTTTCAGGTCTTGGTCTTTGAGAGGGTGACTGAGCCTTCGTATTGATATTTCTAAAGGATCAACCACCAGTTACCTTCTCAACACAATAGCCTTGCACTCTTAGTTTTTACAACATCTTACTCCAAGAGCAATGTACTCCAAACCCCTATGGGAAGAGAAAGAAGGTAGGTCATACAGGTCCATTTTCATCCTATGTGTTTTTGTTCAATAGGATTTTAATACCAGCATGGCATGTTTATATCACACCTGGGCTTATGCATGGGCATCTGGTATGTACACACACATATTCACACACACACACACACACACACCACACACACACACACACACACACACATCCCATACACACTGGGAATCTTTTCTGGGAAGGTTTACTCAGTAGATCCTGCAGATGGAGGTAAATACTGCCCATACCCAGAGGAACTTCCCGCGGTGCTAGGCATCTCTCTGTCTCCTTCCCCAACCTCCATACTGGCCTAAGTATGTGTATAGAGAAAAATGCATCTGTCTGGCTTGGGCAGGAAAGCAGAGGCCATGCACTGTCCAGGTGAATATCAGAGCTCATCAAATATAACCAGAAGATTCTCAAACCAGAACTCTTCATATAGGGTCCATGCCCAATGGAGCTAACATATGGGCTCCATTGACCTCTAAACAGCACCTGGAAAGAAGACAGACTTCCTAGAGAAATGATGCCTCTCAGTCATAAGACAGAATTGTGGGGAGCATGGGCAGCCTTCCCTCCTTTTTATTTTCTCTACTGACTAGTGATAGCCACCTTTTCAAGGGAGAAGCTGCATTTGATGAAGTCTAAATAGACCAGCCATTAGCTCAGGTACCTTCAAGCTCAAAAACTGGATCTAAGTGTCTAGGACCCTGCCTCTGTTTGGCAAAAACCTACTTCCCCTCCTACTGGGAGAAGGTCCAGTTGCCTGCACATCGGAACCAGGAGCCTTCCATCTCCTCAAGCTCTCCCCTAGCTTTCCCTGAACTATGATCCCTGAGCAAGGACCATCAGTGATGTAAGAATAGCAAAGCTTCTCAGTTCTGAGAAACAGGACCTCCCAAAACAGCCTGTGTGCGGCTCTAGAGAGCTTGGGGACTAGTTTAGGATAACCTCAAATTTTATGTGTGCCTGACTTTCTGGACTTTTGTTTTCAGAAAATCCAATCTTGGGAAGGACAATGAGGACCCAAGTGACTCCTAACAGGACCCATACTAGATGTTCCCCTGGCTTAGAGCCCTGGTCCAGGTGAGGCCCCTGGAATGCTGTGGTCTATAGGAGCACGTTTCCAATCCAAGACATCACTTAGGGTGGTACCCAGACACTGACACTGTTGTAGTTGACATACAAAACTCCCAAATTCTCCAGGAAGAGCAGGAACAGGTGCAGACAAGCCATCTCACCCTTTCTACCTTGATGTCTCAATCTGGGAAGTGGGCATCTAGGGCCCTCACCTGCCTTTAGGAGTCTCTGGGGGCTAGCCAGTTTCCACAATGCTCTTTAAGGTCCTGGGTGAAAGTGCTTGGGAATCAACCATCAGTTTGTTGTATTGTGAAGCCTTCTGGTGTCTGGCACCCTGTCCTCCCCAGAACTCATGCTTCCTGTAAGCCACTGTAAGGGAGTCACCAGATGGGAAGAAGGGAGGCCCCTCATGGTTTAACCATGGTGCCTGCTGAGGTCCAGAGGGCTCAGTTGCCCACCCGTTCAGCATGGCCTTACGGTCAGGCAGATTCATGCATTGATAGGTGACAGCCAGGCAGTCCTTGCCTGCCTAGTCTGCCTCTGGTGATGACTTACCACAGCTGGTGTGGGTACTACCATCCCCGCCTAGCCACGGGCCCTGAAGCTTTCTCTACCTTTTTTTTTTTTTTTTTTTTTTTTTTTTTTTTTTTTTTTTTTTTTTTTTTTTTTATGTTTGCTTTGCTGATTGTGAATACTTCCTTCAAAAGAGGAAAATGCTGGCTGTGCCCTTTTGGGTGTGGAGGTGCCTGGAAACACTGGGCTCTGAATAGGCAGATGATGTGGCGCGGGCTTGCAAAGGTTCAGGATGTGTAACGAGTGACATTCTGCCCCGGAGGCAGTCCGGTGAGCATGTGTGTCGGAAATGGCGATTAACCCCGAGAGCCTAATTCTGCCCTTCCTCCCCCTCCTTCTTCCTTTCATTCAGTAAACATTTAAAAGTGGTGCTGCGTCAGGCACTGTTCCAGGGTCTCGGGAGGACCCAGAGGAAGGGAAGTGATCTTGGCTGGAGCTGAGTGTGGAGGGAGGAGGCCAATGCCTAGGGGCAAGATGGTTTCTCTACAGAACCACAGAGACGAGGTGTGTCACAGGTGCCCCGGGGAGCTTTTGGGTCCCACAAGGAAAAGCATAAGAAGGTTCCAGAAAGAAAGGAGGCTCAAATGGAGTTAACACAAAAGGTCTCTGAAGTGGAAAGGACCCAAGTGGAGTGAGGGGTTCAGACTTGGGTCACACTTTGCCCAGCCCCACAGTTTTTCAGGAAGGAGAAACATGGTCACAGTGTCTTCTTAATGAGGTCAGTTCAAGACCAGGCCAGGGCCCAGGCAGAAGGAGTGGCTGGCACAGGCCCTATGCCCCAGGCCATGGGCCCAGATGTCTTTGTGTATGCTCTGTGGAGAACAGTCTAGGGCAGGTACCGGGCCCTCGGCCCCAGTGCCTTGAGGAACATAGACCCCACTGTGGAGACAGTTTCTAATGCAATCTACAAAGTGATCCTCGAAGCCCAAATCTGTTGAAACGTGCAGGACAGTAGAAACTCAGTGAACAGTCACTGGTGAATGCATTCCGCGTAGGAGCTCAGGAAAGCTGGAACAAACTGGGGAAGAAGCAGAGGTAACTGAGGTGAAGCCCAAGATTTCCCTTCGCCACTTTTCCATTAAAGGGAAAATGGCTCCTATCTGGTGACAGTACTCTTTTGAGAGACACCAAGATGGTTAATTAATGGAAATTTAAGTTTATGAATAATAAATAATCATTCTTATGAAGGAGCATTTCCATCTGTTGGATCTTCTGCTGCATCCATTTAACTACAGCTGGAGTGCCAGGAAAACCATCAACAGAAAAAAAAAGTCATGCATCCTTCCATTTAAAGTTGTATCAAAGGCTCACTAAGCAAGTGGAGGCATGAAAGGCAGCCAAACCCAGAAAGGCGGCCGGGAGCCCTGCCTCACCTGCTGCTCCATGTGCGGCTGATGGCGCACTCTGAACTCTGCCTCCGTCCTGTTGCCAGTCAAATCTGAACATGTCCAAAGGAGGCTTCCCGGCTACACTTTACTCACAAGGAAATGACTGGCATACTTTCTGCTTTGCAGATAGCAGGCATGTTTTCCTGAGGCCTCACTGGCACAGCCTCTGGATGCAGACAAGCTTGTCATCAGGACAATTATGTCTGTTGTCGTGATGTGCACTCTGAGCTTGCTGTGTACTCCAGGGAAAGTGCTCTTCTGCTTCCCAGGTGGCCTCTATGTAATATTTCAGGCTCTACAATGGCATCCTTATCTTTCTGTGACACGTGTGTTATTGTCTGTGGAAGAAGCAAATGCTCTTTAGGAATGTTGGGTGAATATGGGAGAAGGGAATTGGAAAGTTTTTTCTCTGCTCCTCTTGAAGGCTCATCTCCGTGTTCCCTCACAGTTCTGCAGGTCAAATCCATAATAAACAATGCTAGGTGGTCTCACTGGTACTGGAAAATTTGAAAGAGCAGCAGAGTACAATATGAGAGTATTTGTAACCAGGAGAAGACTTCTAAGTGGTCCATGAGTTCAAAACAACCATCAGTGAAGACATTATAAGGTAATCTCTGATACAGAGGAAAGCGTAAGAGCCTGTAGGAAACAGCCACAACTGGATGGCCATGGGTGACTGACTGTCTATCCCAAGGAGATCCCTTGAAGTAAAAAGGGCAGAACACCCCGGGCAGGTGTGAGAGCATGATGACACTCATCGTCTGAACAAAGTCATCCAATGACCAGTCTCACTTTAAGAAGTGCCAGGAACTTGGCAGGTCAGCACCTCATAGCAGGGTGCAGAAATAGAAAGAAGGTTATGCTGGATACAGAGAGGAATGCCGGGAAGTTGTTGGGAGCCTGGGCTGCTAAGGTCTTTGGAAGGAAACAGCCATGGCTGTGTGTCATGTCAATGTGTCCCAGCTCCATCATCAACTCCGTGAGCTTCACACTGTGAGGAACTTGTTCTCACAGCCACCATGCACGGTGAGCCGCACTTATACTTCAGCTCACTTAGAATGTTCTTTCCAAATGTTTTTTTCCCTGCCTTGTGGTGGCATGGAAGACGGCCACCCCATGCCCTGAGGGTACAGCTTCTGCAAATGCCACTCTCCTCTCTGGGATGGGCAACATGTCCACAGACCCCCTGTCCAGCAGTTCAGGACCTTCCCTGTAGGTCCCCATGTCACTGAGCTTTGTGAGACCCAGCCTTCTTCAGAAATGAGGAGCAGCCCTTGGGGATTTCTGCAAGCTCCTGTCTGGGCATGGCGTCCTTGCTCTACATCGTGTAGGACCCTGTTTTCACTGGTAGAGTTTATCAAAGAGAGGGTTCTAACGTCACTGGGGTGAGACAGGTCATTTTTCCTGATCTTGGGTCTGTCATGTGGGGCTATCGGCATGCTTGTATATGGGCCCCACCAGCCTTCCGCGAGTAGTGTGGCCAGAGGGTGAAGCATGAGGCCCCACAAGTCTGTAAGATGGGCTGGTACAGGCCCATGTACATGTGTTCCGGGAGTCTTCTCCAACAAGCCTAAGGATGTCCATTGTCTGGGCTCCAATTTCTCAGGAATGGGGTGCTCACTGAGGAGTCCTGCCATTCATGGTTTAAGTTAACTGGAGACAGATTTTTCTCATTTGAATTCCTGGCCAACATTAAAACCTCGGATCACACAGCTCTGTCTCTCTCTCACACACAGCCCATTCTCACACACCCACGCAGCCTCATCACACACACACAGCCCTGTCGTACACTCAGGCTCTATCACATACACACAGCCCGTCATAAACGTAGCCCCAGTCGCACGCAGGCTCATTCACACTGAACACGACGCACAGAGCCCCCCATCCCACACTCAGCTCCGTCACACAGGCCCACTTGCTGTTTCCACTTCGGGCTGCATGGTTTTGAAGAAATCCCCAGGGAACGGGGCCAAAGACACACAGGCATCTGAGAGCGCGTCGGGGAGGGGGGTCAGGGAGAGTGACAGCTGTTGAGTTGTGGCCACCTCTGGGTAAGCCATCAGCCCCAGGTGGGAGGTAAATCAGCAGTCCTTGGGTCAGATGGCACTGTCCGTGTTCCCAGGATTGGCTGTCCGCGCCCCGGGAAGGTAAGCAAACCCCGCATGTGTTGTCGTCACTCACAGGGCCCAGGGGGGAGAAGAGGACGCAGGGCTGACCGCCCGGGGTGGCAACAGGACACCGTGCAGAAGGAGCCGGCCAGCACAGCTGAGTCCAGCAGGGATTTAGATCAAAGACTGGCAGCTGTGCGGCAGTGAGGGGGCCAGGAGGGAGCCTCTTGGGGCGCCGAGGGGGCGCCCGGCCCTAGCAGTGTCCACTCCTCTGTACGCTGCTGTTTGGGAGCCCTTTGTGTGTGGCACATGGTGGGGAGGGGGAGCGGGCGGTCCATGGCCCTTCCGTGACAGGGACACCTGGGGAGGGTACCCATGCTCTCAAATGTGCCACCTATCCTGATATCCTGAGCGCACGCTTGGGGTCCTGGGGCCCCTGCACCTCGGGGAAAGATCGTACTTTCTCATGGGCAAGGTGACCAACTGATGCTCTCCAGAGACGCCCTGCTGCGCTCGTGGCTCAGTACTGGCCTCGGGATTCTGCTGGTGGGAAAATATGGACCTACGCTCACTGTCCACCCCAAAGAGAGAGCCAGGCCCTAGGACAAAGCCTATAGGGCGGTGCCCATGGGCGGCCATGTCTTCTACTCTGCTTCTACCTAGGAAGTTCCCCAGTCTCTCTGTGCTGTGCAAGAATTAAATAAGATCCGCATGAGGCTTGTGAAGGCTGCAGATCGGAAAGGTGGCAGCTGAGGCCTCTGTAAGGGCCACGAGGCCTGAGTCATGGACCCGTGGGGCAACAGCTGCCTCACACCATGGGGGAGGGACACTCTGAGACACTTTAGACTGTCCTCCTGAAGGGCTGTCAAGATGGGAGTGAAAATGAGAGGTGGTGAGTGTCTATTTGAGGGAGACACTCCTGTGCCAGGGTCACCCTCTGCCATACAGACAGCAGATGGGTTCCAGTGATATGGAAACAGGACCTGGGGTCTGGGGGACCTTGAGGCTGCTGTGAGGCTCCCATCACGGGTTCACAATTGTGGTCTAGTGAATCATGGTCCACCGGCACCTTTCAACACCCTGGAGACACGTGGGCTTGGATCTCACCCTAGCTTTCCTTCCCGAAGAGAAAGAAGCAGTGACTAGAAATAGTCACTCTGGGGCTGCTGGGTGTGTGTGTGTGTGTGTGTGTGTGTGTGTGTGTGTGTGTGTGTGTGAAGAACATGGCAAGCAGAAAAGAGGAAAAGAAAAGTTAAATATTAGGGGATGTGGAAGGACTGAATGCAGTTGATGAACACCAGTTATTAAAAGAGGATTTAAAGCGGAATGCTTTGCAAGTTCTCACTCAGTCATGGATTTGTTTGTTTGTTTGCTGTGGTGAGTTGATGCATAAAAATATACTTGATAGTGAACATATTAATCTGATGAGAAGCCCCAGGGCTTCTCTGCTGTTCTAACTGTACAGGACTTTACTGAGTTACATCACTTCCGGGGGCAGATTAACTTCAGAGTATATATATATTTCAGAGTATATATATATTTCATTTGCAATGTTTTTATAAGAAAGATTTTTTTAAGAACATGGCAAGGAACGATTGTGCTCTAGGCTAAGGAGCTTTTACAGACTCTCCTTAGAAAACAAGGCAGCTAGCTGGTGCAGTGGTGGATGCCTGTAATCCCTATACTTAGGAGGCTAAAACAAAAGGATGGTTGTGAATCTGAAGCGCGTCTGGCTACAGTGTGAGACTTTCTCAAGCTGATTAAAAAGAAGAAATAGAAGAGGAAGCTAGACAACCTTCAGGTGGCCAGTGTGTCCCAGACAAGGACATAAAAGGATCCGGTTTGCTGTTGGTGAGTACTTCCTACAGCCAACTCTGGGAATGATACCAGAGACCACTTAGAACAGGGACAGTACAGGCAAGACTCGGTGGTCTCCGCACAGGATTTAAAGCTCCACAGTTCACCATCTCTGAAATTTCCCAAGTGCTGTTGACAGCCCTCGGCACACACCTGGATGTTTCTTCGGCTCACACCTGCTAAGAGAAGCTGCAGGGTGAGTTTTTTGAACCATAGTCAGCAAGGAAGTAGCAGGTAGACCAAAAAGTCAAGAGTTTCAAACTGGCCATGGAGGTTGCTCAGGGCAAACTATGATCTGCTTTTATAGGTCATGAGCCTTGGAACCAATGTGGCACAAAGCCTCATCTCTGCTTCCTTTGAGTCCGGGTCCAAGGTTCAGATGACCTGTTGACTGAGCCTTGTGAGGCTCTCTTCAGCTTTCTGGTGGACCCAGGGTGGCAACGCGGTAGTTCAGTCTCTGTGTCTGCTGGCGGGACCAACGGGTCAGCAGGAAACTTCCGAGTCGTATCAGCCTATCTAGCGGGATTTCAGACTTGAATATTCTGGCCTTGACTTTGGGTTTTAAAATCTCATGGCCAGGGTGGGGGCGATAACTAATTTGGTAAAGTGACTGATGTTCAAGCATGAGAACGGGAATATGACCCCTAGCATCTGCATAAAAGAGTCAGGGCATGGTGTTGTGTAATTGTAATCCTAGCTCTGGGGAGATGGAGCCCGGAAGCTCCCTGGGGCTCACTGACCAGCAGCTCAGGCTCCCCTTGAGTACCAGCGCCCAGTAAAAGACCCTAACTTAAAAATAAGTTGGGCAGCTCCTGAAGAATGACCTCTGAACTCCACATGAAGTACCCACATATGCATGCCAGTTCCTCACCCCCACGTGCATACACACCATAAACACACACACACACACACACACACACACACACACACACACACACACGAAACCCCATAATCATGTGTACCTGTACACGTACACATACAAAATGAAAATAAGTAAATAAATAACAGATACCCCCACAGTCATGATCAGGAGGTGACACTCACCCACCAGTATTACCTTCTCCAAGCCTCCTGGTGAAATCCATGTAGCCCTAAGACACAGAGGCCCAACTCTGGCCCTTGCCAGCACATATCCTATTCATCCTGAGCTCTCAACAGAGGGTTGCTCCCACTGGAGTGCTGGCTGTTGTTTCTGAGCCTTCTAGAAGAGTGTGAAGAGACCTGGGGTCACCCTGTGTGGAAGAGGCCTGGACTATATCCCAGTAGACACAGGCCAAGTAAGGCTGGATCACAAGGGACCGTATTGAGTGGCTGTTATTGATGGCCAATGGCAGGTAGTTCTTGCAAGCTCTCTGATTCTCAGCATCCATCTGAAATGTGACCCTCCCCACCCCTACATACACATACCTGCCTTTCAGGATGGCTGTCACTGTCCTCAATGTCCTTGTTCCCTCCTTGGAGCTGTGAGCAGCTGGTGCATTAAAGCATGCACAAGAGCTCACCTCAGGCTTCTGGAAAGCAACTCTCCTTCCTTAAGACCTGACCTGCATATTTTCCAGACACAAATGAAGAGACCTTTTGTGGCCCTTGTGACCCCGGGACACCAGGACCACCCGTGTCCCTGGTATTCTACAGTAAAAACACACAAGCTCAAGCTCTCCTCTGCACACCACCACAGCCACCCACACACTCCCCGGCCTGCACACTGGCCTGCACCCCTCTGGCTACACCATTTAGATCAGGACTTTTGGCTGAACACTGCCGCAGGCTTCTTTAAGGCAGGGTGGAAAGCAGACGTACAGCACATGTGTAAGCACACGTGTCTGGTGAGGAGCTTGCCAAGGTCACACATGGCGGCCACAGTGAGTGAGATTCCCGGGATAGGCTACAGAAGTTCAGCCTAAGTACTGTGGCCCAGAACTTGTGCTTGAGGAGTGTCACAGTCACAGCCATCCAGGGAAGCCAAGGCCCAAAGCAAAACAACAGACCGGGGAGGGCTGAGCTATTGGTGAGCCTGTGACAGACAGCTCTGTAGGAAGGGAGAGGGTAGGTGCTGATCGCTTATTTGATCTCAGTGTACGTCAAAGTGCCTTCTGCTTACCCACACATATGGGGCAAGAATTCCAGTCTTCAGACCTGATTGAAGGAGAAGAGAGGGCAGGCACGAGGGGCTCCCTCTCAGCCTGGCTGTGGGAGGTAAAACCTGCACAGCACGGTTCACTGCCCCAGTCACCCCACGGCGCCGTCCCTTATGCCCACACGGGACAGAGCTCTACATTGCAGCTGGGATTTACCCAGTAGCAGGTGAGGTGTGAGAAAGAAGTAGTCTCCTTTCTAACCACTGGCACCTGCTGCACAAAACCCGGGAAAGAAACTGGGAGTGAGCACTGGACAAGGCCGCAGTTATTGTGGTGACTAGTGGGTCGTCAGCAACACACCAGGAGAGTCGTCCATGTGGACCACCTCCTCATTGTGAAGGGATGTGGGAGCTGTGGACAGAGCACCAGGCCAGGCGTCTCCATGGCAGCGTGAGGCCTGGAGGGGACGACAAAGAAGGCATTGATGAGGCAGCTATGGGAGGGAAGGCCAGGAAACCCCTTCTAAAGGCAGCCAAGCCCAAAGTACAGCTTTGCTCTGATCCGGGGCAGCCCCATGCCTGAGGCCATGGCTCTAAAAGCTGGGGCCACCGAGGCATCAGGGCTGTATGCCATCCGCTGGCCAGGTCTTTTGTCTGTATCACCTGCTCCTCTCAGCTGGCAGCGCACAGAGGCCTCTTTAGCTCTGAACGGGGAGTGTGGCTTAAAGAGGAGAGTGGCATTAGGGAGCCAAGAAGCTCATGCATGACCCGCCATACAGGCTCTCCTCTCTCCCAGAGAGGCTTCGGGATGCAAACAGACTTCAGTACACAGCCACAGCACAGAGGTGAATGACTCACAGCATCCTCAGGGTCCAGACCCTTGCCAGCTACTGAGATGAATGGGGTCCTGGAATCCCACAGGCTTGGGGTTCCCATAGCCCTGGGGTCCTACAGCTCTGGAGTTCCACAGTCCTGGGGTCTCACAGGCTTGGGTTCCCATAGCCCTGGGGTCCTACAGCTCTGGAGTTCCACAGTTCCTGGAATCCCACAGGCTTAGGTTTCCCATAGCCCTGGGGTCCCACAGCCCTGGAATCCCACAGGCTTGGGGTTCCCATAGCCCTGGGGTCCCACAGCCCTGGAATCCCACAGGCTCTGGGGTTCCCACAGTCTGGAATCCCGCAGTCCTGGGGTCCCTTAGAAACTTCACTGTCTATTCCTTACTCTGTCCATGGCCAAAAAAGGCCACAATGACCCTTGCCTCTGAGTATTCTCAATCTGTCCCCAGAACCAGCTTACTCCCACTGGCCCTGCCACAAGCAGTTTCTTTGGATACGTCACTAGTATCACACACTAGTTCTGTTCCCCTGAGACTGTGCCGACAACAGACCCTGGGCCTTTCCGCCTCTGGAATTGCTGGAGCCGGATCCTTCCTCTACCCTGAGTCCCACTCTGGAGATCCCAGACTCATACTGAGCTTGAGCCTGTAGCCTCCCCAAAGTACATTCCTTACCCTGTTTTCCATGGAGTCTGCCCTCAAGACAGGGTGTACCCAATGGTCTATCATTAGTATATCTGCCCCAGATCTCTGTTGCTTCTTGTAAACTCTGAAAACTCAACCTTTTGAGTCTCAGTTTTATTTGTGAATTGGAAATGACAGCTCAGTGCCCAGTGGAAGGTATCATGATTCAACCATTAATAAAATGCCAGGTTTCATCACCGATGCTAACTTCCAGGTTCTTGAGGTCTTCACCCCTATCCCCAGGATCATAGGCCAGGGGAGAGCCACATCTGGACAGACAGTGTCTGTCTGTTCTCGGTGCCAAGGCTCCCATTAGAGGAAAGAGGCCAGGTTATTCTGAAAGTCAGGTGATCATTCAGGAGTAACTGTCCACACGAGGTCTGGGATTCTTCTCACGGTAGTGGCAGATACTGAGCACATAAAACCACATAAACGTAATGCTTTTTTGGACCTCAGAAGTACAGAAAGGCTTCAGCCCAAGAGAACATTCTTAGGAGTAGTCTCTGGAGGCTCCACATGGCCCTGACCCTTCATCAGAAGTGGTTGGCCTCAGACATAAGTCCTCCTCAGCCACAGTTCTGATTTTTTTCTGCTTCCTGTTTTACTTTCAGGGATCCCCTGGTATCACTGGGGATCGTTAGCTACATACTCCCTTAAGTCAACCACCCCATGGTATCTTTGTGTGTGCGGTAACTCCCTGTGGAATCAAGACATAGACATCCACAACTGGCTGCCCACATCTTCTCAGAGAAAAGTCTAAAGGTCTCAAAGGAACAAGATAGAGAGAAGAGATGGGTGGGTGTAGGGGAAGCCAGTGCAGGTCTCCCATGTAGAAGAAGGTGCACCCAGGGACACACATGATTTCCCAAAGGACTGGGAGACTCACCTCTCATTTCCTCTTAGCTATTTGCTAAGGTCGCATGTCATTCTTGATGGTTTTTGTTTTCCTTGAAATCCATGCAACTGGGTAATTTCAAGGGGCTGGAGGTTATTGTGCAAACCCGAAGCCCCCAAGATGCACGGCCACCTGAGCAATGCATCTTATCCACAGACCACCAGACGGTACCTGGGATGCAAAGGGCAGCAAAAGTTCTATAGGCACTTTCCTGTGTCCACCTCGAACCCAGAACCACCTACTATCGAGGAAACACAGAGAAGATAGGAGAGCCAAGTTGGCCTGAAATACCAGTGTACCATTTAGCATCCGGGAGACAAGAGAAGTCCAGATTCAAAAAGCATCACAGGCAGGAAGGACTTGTAGAAAACAGGCATGGGATCAACTCTACTAGGGCATGGGCTACTATTCTGGAATGCCATCACAGAACTAAGGGTTACTCCCCACCCAGCCCAGTGCTCCAGATCCACGGCTAACAGGGGCAGTTTTTCTGTCAGGTTCAAATGGATCTGTGTTCATCAGGTTTCTGACTAGTTCAGGATTCACCCTGTAAAATTTAAACAAGGGGAACAAAGGAAGCAAGCTCCCTGCCTTTAGAGGCTCTCTGTCTACCCAGCAATATGGGCCCTCAGCAGGAGTAGCACCCTGGTCCCAGGAGCAACCTGGTGAGCTGGGCAGAGTTGAGAAACAGTGATATTTCTGTAAGATGTGGAGTTCACAGTTCCCACCTGCTTTCCTGCCCCTGGTCATTCCTTGCTGTTCAAAACCCATCTTGAGACATTGGCGTGTCCATCATCATGGCAATCTACACTCTTCTAGATGATGGGTGACATGCTCAAAGCTGGGTTACTCAGAGGCTCTGGAATGCAAGGCAAGTAGAACCTTAGACAGGGCCTGGCCAAGCTGACCTGACCCGAGTAAGCTATGTTGGTCCATCAATGTCTAAAGTCAGCTCTTATCCCGTGTAAGGTGATCACTTCTCACCTCATTCTCTGTCTTTCTTTTCTTCAATTAAATAGAACAAACACCTGTGAGTCCCTCCTTTCTCCTCCCACAGCTCAGACTAATAGAGACCCCCTGGCTACTTCTAAGAAAGATGGGATTTGGAGACTGAGACCCATCCCAACAGCACTTTTTCAAATGTAAAAAAAGTTTGTTGACCAATAGACACCTTCATGAGTGACCTCTCCTTTGTGACGGAGCGGTCTCTTTATCACCTTGTCATGAGAGGGTGTGTATGTCAGGCTCCTGACCACATGGACTGTGGAGGTAAAAGGACAGTTTCTCTGGTTGGCCTGTATCAGAAGCACTCTGCGCTCGAGGTCGCAGGAGCTATGCTTAGCTCAGCTAATTTGCCTGTGGGAGACACAAACCCAGAGAGAGTCACAGCCTATCAGTATGATGGCTTCTGTCCTTCTACCTGAGTGGAGGACCAAGACGCCTTGTGGTAGGAGGAGGCTACTCAGTAAGAGCAGAACGTGAGAGTGGCCTGGAGCATCGGCTCAGCTGGGTGGCAAAGATTCTGGACCACCATGTATCCCTGAAGACCAATCTGTTGTGTGGATCTTCTGGTGATCTTGCTTGACCAGGAAGTCAGAGCCTCTTAAGGGACCTGTTCTTCTGCACACTTCCTAGAGTCAGGGCAGCAGCATCCTTGAGTTCTGTACCACAGGCACAAACTGAATTCTGTGGGTGGCGTGTGGACTGCTGGTGGACGGAGGTCTCCTGCAGAGCCTGGAAAAATGCCCTTCTTTGGAGCAGCATGCTGAAGTGCACTGAGTTTTATTTATGTTGTGGCATTAAAAACAGATGAGACATCAATTGATCCATTGAGGGTTCCTTTGGGGGTTACAGACAAAGTAATCTGAAAAATCTTGTTTCAATGCTTTTTAATTAAAGCTCCAGATGGTGGTAAAAGATGTGTTAAAGGGATTCTGTATAAATCAAAAGAAATAACAAAAAACAAAACAAAACAACAACAACAACAAAAGAAACTCAAGGACGAATGTGTGTCACGACTATTTTTCCAGCTGGCTCTAATGCAAAGAGCATGGGTGTGCAGTCCGCAGCCAGATGCATGCCCTGTGTCTGGCTCCGTCTCCCTGTGATGTGAGAAGTTGAACTTCATAAGCTTCTGCCTTCTTTGCAAAGGACCCGTTCTTTTCTGAATGTACTGTGCCTATCTTAAAAGAAAACCCTTTAGACACTATCAGCCTAGAAAATCAATAATTGTTACTAATTTCCATAATATCATTGCAAGTGCATGTTCTTTAAAAAAATTACTTACTTTCTCACAAAAAATAATAAAAGGATTCAGCAGAATTGTAGGTTACAAAATCAACACATAAAAATTGTCAGTTTCTATACAATAGATATGAAAGCCCCCAAGGAAATTAAAAACATTTGTGATCAGCAGAATTAAAAAGCAATAAAGTGCTCCAAAGAATTTACCTGAACAGGTGAAATATTTGTGTCCCAGAAAATTACAAAAAGTTCCTTAAAGAAACAGAAGAAGGCACAAATGACAGATACTCCATGTTCATGGATCACAATACTCAGGGTTGTCTGATGTCAATTGCCTGAAGGCATCTTGGGTTCCTTATCAAAACCCCAGCAGCATTTGGGTTTTTTTTTTGGGGGGGGGTTGTTTTTGTTCTTTTAAAGCTATAGTAATCAGAAACTATATATATATATATATATATTATAATGTAATATATATTTATAATATAAATATAGTAAGCAGATCCATAGACTCGAGCAAAGGCAGAGATAAACCTTGCTGATATGACCAAATGATTTCTACAAGGTCACAGACTGTTCAATGGAGAAAGGACAGTCTCTTCAGCAAATGGGGACAGGGAAGTGGGATATGGACATGCAAAAAAAAAAAAGAGGCAGACACACTAAGTGATAAACAGAAGTAAATCAAATGGATCATAGACCTACATAAAAGGCCCAACATTCTTATAGTACAAGAAATAAATCTCTTATAAGAAAATAATGTAAAAATTCTCTCAGAAGGGAGAACAGTGGGAACTTGATAACGTTAGATTGACAAGGTTTTCCTACATATGACACCAGATTAGAGTGAAGCTGACTGAAAATAGATGAAGGGCACTACTGAGATTTAAAACCTCTGTGCACCAAAGGCACAATCAACAGCCCGAGAAAGTGTGTGAAAACCATATATGTGATCAGGAGTTAATATCAAGAATATGTTTAAAAAAATTTCTTACAACTTGACAAGGAAAAAGAACTCATTCAGTAGCCCAGGCTAGCCTGAAACCTTCCTCTGCCTTCCAACTGTTGTGCTCAGTGAGCGTCACCCACCATTCCTGAGTCAAGGCTAGACATTTCATCATAATAAAACACTCACTGAGTGTGGTGATAGAAGCCACCCCTGCCTCTCAAGGACTCGGCATTTAGGGAGGTGACAGGTGTGGATGAGTAAACTGAAGGTCTGGGTACTCTTCTGACAAAGTGTCTGCAGACACTGTGAACTATGGGCATGTTGTCTGGATGCACACTGCTCTCCCCTCTGTCTACGGGGGAATTCAGCTTTGACAGGGAAACATCCACCTTGAAGTGATTCCTCCCAGGGCTACCTGGCTACTTGCCTCTGTATCCAGCATAGCCATGTAGGAACCAGGCCCTTACAGACCCGGCTTCCTCCTTACACCCCCACTCTGCCACGCTACAGTTACAGCACATTCCCAGACGCTTAGGAGCTTCACCCCTGCATTATGGATCAAGGCTACTTCTCAGAGGGAGAGACAAAACTGGGCAGAAAGAGAGACCTTTGCTCTAAGTCTAGCCCCTGAGTAGGTGGATGCCGAAACCCTACAGAGTTTACATAGGCATATCACAGGAGAACAGGCACTCTTCCGTCCTCCACAGACTCTGTTCATTCCTTTCAGCATCTTGAGAGTTACAGAGCTCAACTTGGCCAGGGCATTATTTCTATGATCCCTGTAGGAAACCCTAGAATGAGAATCCATCCTTTCTTTCCTTCCCTCTTCTTTTCTTTTCTTTCTTTTCTTCCCCCCCCCTCTCTCTCTCTCTCTCTCTCTCTCTCTCTCTCTCTCTCTCTCTCTCTTTTTCTCTCTCTCTCTCCCATTCATCCTTTCCTTCCTTTTTTTTAGCTTTTTGAGAAAGGATCTCACTATGTAGCCCTGGCTGTCCTAGATTTCACTATGTAGACCAGGTTGGCCTCATACTCACAGAGATCCACCTGCCTCTGCCTCATGAGTGCTGAGATTAAAAGTGTGCACCACCATACCCAGCCTGATAGTCTCTTTCTTCACAAATCACCTCTAATCATTCCCCCTGAACAGCCCTTGAATCACCATGTGATGCATGATTGGCCATTTGTCTGTCTCAAAGTGGGGTATGGTCCAAAGCAGGCATCCGGGAAACATTCTGTGATGCATAAAAGAAAATTGAGAAAGTGAAGGCTGCTTGAATATAGGGATCTTGTTCATCAGAGACTGCATTTCAATTTAGGAGAAAAGTTTGTCTTGCCTTTATAAAAGACTGTGAATCAAGCACCTTTATAGGGCTAATTTCTCTTACCAGATTTTATTGCTGAATTTGGTACATATAGCAATGAGTGAGATGGAGTTTTTACTTGCCTGGGCCAAGAAAGATACAGAACAGGGTGGTTACAGCTGTAGAGCCACCAGCTTTGAGTGCCATGACTGCAGATCTGGCCAAAAGTCTTGGCCTTGAATAGACATGCAGTCAAGGGGTTGGGTGGCCCTTGGTGTCTTGGGAAGAACAGCTGTGTCTGGCACGAACCCCTAAGACGCGGGCTGAGGTGCCCTCAGCCTGCCTCCTGTGTGGCGCTCTCTATCAGGAGTGGACAAGCCCTTTCCACCCACCAGATGTGCAACCACCACAGAGCTAATTAATGACAGACGGACTCAAGCATTATAACGTTTCAAAGTGTTTAACTGGAAACCCAAACTGAAAATTGGAAAAAGTAAGTAAGGCCAAGAGATGTCTAAGAACTTCAGTGACTGGTGGAGGCTGCTGTTTGGAGCAGACAGTGCAGACTGAGCAGGCTGAGATGACTGTTAGGCCTCTCTGTGTTTGGTTTCTGTGGCTCACAGGGTAGAGTGAGACCTCATGGGCACTGGGGGAAAAGATGGAGAGCACCCCTGTACCACTTCTGGTGCCTGCTGCTTTTGACCGCTGTGTCCTACATGACATTTTAAGTATTTTCTAAAAATTTTACTGTGAAAGGCATTTTAAAATGTGTTTAAAGAAGTAATGAATATAGCCCTTTATTATTTTTTAAACTACATTTATGTATGTGTGCGTACCTGTCTGTGCCATGGTGCACTGTGGGAGCTGCTTCTTCTACCATGTGGATTCTGGGAATCAAACTCGAATTATCAGGTGTGAGGACAAGCACCTTTATCTGCAAAGCCATCTCATAGCTTGTGTGTGTGTGTGTGTGCGTGTGTGTGTGCGTGTGTGTGTGTGTGTGTGTGTGTGTGTGTGTGTGTGCGCGCGCTAAGAGCTTTGCAGGTATCTAGCCATCATCCTCTACATGCCTGCCTAAAATTCTTTAACTTCCTTAAAAGGCAAGGCCAAGCCTGTTTCTAGAGTGTTCTTAGCGTCTTCGCTTTCCTCTAGTTTAGTCTTTTGTGCTCTACCTACAGCTTATGAAAACTGTCTCCAGTTCTGAAGCAGTCAAAGAGACCTGGGTGTTTACAGACCCCTGCATGTGTGAAGAACAGCCTAGAAGTGGGTGGCTTGTGTCCTTGTGTTATTTGGAATCATTGTACTTGGTAGCAGCGGCCTGGATACCCATGCTCCAGTGCAGGCTTCAAACTGACAGCCCGAGCCACAGAACACAAACAGCCAAGCTCCCAATTCCACCTGGTCTCCTGTAGCCTCTGGGATACCTCAGTAAAGCACCTGTAAGTTCTGTCCCCTCACCCCTCCCAACCCCACACTCAGGGGAATTTGGGTCAGTCATTCACCACCATCACCACCTAAGAACATCTGGAGTTGCCAATAACTTCGCTTCCAGAGCAAGTGGACTGTAACATGAATCTTAAAAGGTCTTATTAATTGAAAAAACCCAGAGCCAGATATTGGGGTAAATTATCAAAGATCAGAGAGACAGAACAAGCCACAGCCAACCTCACTTTGCCAGCTCTTCAGCTGATCCTGCTTCCCCAGACTGAAAGCCTGAGTCCTCCCCAGAAAGGATCTTAGCTGAACTGCTGCTAAAAAGCTTCTAGTTCCTGGTCTTCGCACCTTATATACCTTTCTGCTCCCTGAGATTAAAGGCATGTGTCCTTCCCAAGCAAAGACATGAGGTCTCAAGTGCTGGGATTAAAGGCGTGCGCCACCACTGCCTGGCTCTGTTTCCAGCGTGGCCTTGAACTCATAGAGATCCAGAAGGATCTCTGCCTTTCGAGTGATAGGATTAAGGGTGTGTGCCACCACTGCCTGACCTCTATGTCTAATCTAGTGTCTGTCTCTGTCCTCAGATCCCCAGACAATATATCACCACAGGTGGACATTCGTCTGTCCCATCTCCCCTCCACCCCCCCAGTACAGCCGTGTCCATCTGGCTGGCTGAGATGAGAAGGCAATGGCTTGTCACCTCTTTCAAGATATTCCTGGGGTGACAAAGGCTCTGAGCTTAGAGTAGACAGCAGCAGGATGGGTGGAAGGCAGTGATGAGTACAGCTTGTGGCTAACCCAAGGCCCCGACCTCCTCCATTCTTCTTCAGGCCAGACAGACTCAGGGAAAAAAGCCAGACCTGCAGCGATGGCAATCCTGGTGCTTCACATGTGCGAAGGCAGAACAGTCCGTACCCACTGCTGGTCCTGTGCTAGGTCTGGGGCCTTAGCCCTGGCTCCAAGAAATGGGATCATTGGCCTCATTGCAACCTGCTAGCCTCACCTTCCTATGTACTAGGACCCACCACACACACACACACACACACACACACACCACATACACACACACACACACACACCACACATACACACACACACCACACATACACACACCACACACACACACACCACACATACACACACACACACACACACCACACACACACACACACCACACATACACACAAACACACACACACATACACACACACATACACACACCACACACACACACACACCACACACACACACACACACACACCCTATTCTGCTGGACCTTACAGACTCTAGGCTATGCTCTGCTCTCAGAACAACCCTGGCTTTTCCATGGATGACTTCCAGAGTGATGACCCATAACACTATCTACCAGAGGTCTTCATCCACAGGCCACATTGTCCACGGTCACCATGTGTTATATACAGGCCCTGTGCTCACTTCTGCTAATAATCTGACATTGCTCTGCCCCAGCATGCATTAAAAAAAAAAAAAATCTGCTAATCTCCATCTTTGACAGAGAAGGTTCTGTTGTATCCAACCAGAACTTGAAGTGAAGTTCAGTAGCTGGCCATCCTCTCTGCCATAGCTTGTCCAAGATTGGGAAGTCTGGGCTGGAAGGGTTGAGAAAGGCTCCAGACAGACCTGCAGACCAGGTTCATGGGAGGGATTTGCATATGGACAAGACTCTTGCTGAGGGGCCATCACAAAGCAACCTGAAGGTCAAAGGTGAGATCTCTCCCCCCCCCTCTCTCTCACACACACACACACACACACACACACACGCGCACGCACGCACGCACGCACGCACGCACGCACGCACGCATGCACGCACACCCTGCACCACCCCTGACTCAGTATGTCCTTGAGAATGGGAAAAGTGACCTCCCCTGACCATTCGAATTTTTATTGTGGTGAGATCTGGGAGGGACCTCTGGCTTCGAAGGGGTTAAGGGTCACCTGACTTCGCTGAGGCGAGTGAAGAAAATCTGCTTGATCCTCTGCCCTCACATTCAGAAGTCCTAACTGAGCACAAGACCTCTATCTCCGTTTAGCTCAGGCCCTGCAAATCGTATGGATTTCCCCAGCCCCCACTGCTTCTGTGTGGAGGGGAAACGGCATCGGCTGCCACTGGAGTACCGTGCTGACAGGCACCATGGATGTCTGCAAACAGCCAACGGCCAGGGAAGGCTCCACAACCAGCCCAAAGCTCAGCGAGAAGCCCAGAGAGCTGGTAGAGGAGCCCTGAGTGTGTTGCTGTGGTGAGGTGGCCACAGGGACTACTGTGAGCCGGGGAGATGAGCCAGCTGCTTTGTCCTAAGGAGTTCCCAGCCTAAGTAGAGGCTGTAATTTTGCCAGCATCGGGGGTGGGAAGGGTGTCTCATTGTAACACCAGCATCTCCAGCCTCCCTCTGCAAAAGTGCACAAAGCAACCCAGAAACTCTGCAGAAGACTGGCTAGTGATTCTCGGGGGACAGCAAGGCTAGAATGGCAGTGTGTGTGTATGGGGGT